>NC_065547.1:33444862-33749827 GCF_022605725.1 Anthonomus grandis grandis | reverse complement strand
AAAATTTTATTTGTAACTCTTTTTTATTTTGTTTTAAATTATTGTATTTGGGAAATAAACAAAAATAATGTTATTCTTTTCGTTTAATATAAAAAAATATCGTGTATTATCACTTCACTATCAATTAATTATCACAAACAAAGTTTACTAAAGTAGTATAATCATCAAACTCTTCATCCTCAACTTTTCTCTTTCTTTTCCTTTTTAGATTTCAAAGATGTAGTTACTGGTAATGGCTGTCTACGATTTTGTAATTCAGATTTCTTATTATGAGGGTAGTACTCACTAGAAACTAGAGGGCTTATTGTAGTTGTTTTCATTGCACTAATAGCAGAAATTATAGTTTTGATGTTTTTCTTTGCATAAGTAATTTCTTCTAAATTATTGCTATTTGATATCAAGCTTGTCAGAATGCTTAGTTTTTCCAGAGTTGACTTTTTTTCTAACTGAACGGTATCTCTAGTGTTTTGATTAAGTTGGCAGGATATAAGCTGATGTTCATCATCAATATTATTTTCATCAATATATAATGAAGAATCTTCATCATTCATGGAGAAAATATTTTCTCGTGGATTAGGAGGGTACCTTGTACAAACCATATGTATATGTTTACACATGTTATACTGTATAGCATAATCGTGGCAAGTACATGAATATGTATGAAGGCAGCATTTACATTCATTGCAATTAAAATTGCATTGGCATACTTCATGAGTATCTTTAATACATTCAACAGTATAGTATTCTAAGCCTGGAGTACTATTCGTGTTCTTAGATGAAGCAACAAGCCATTTCTGTTTGGGAATATCTTCAAAAATTTGAACAGTGTGCGCAAATTGCTCGGCAATTTTATGACGTTTTCTTAACTCACTAAGTTTATAGGGAACCCAGTTTCTTGATATTGTCACCAATCTTCTTAAAAATTTCATACGAAGGCATTCTAAAATGTTATTAATGCTGACATCCAGTCTTCTCTGACATTTTCCTGCCATTTGAGGATTATGTTTCAACTCCTGGTGCCATTTTTCCAGACACATGTTAGTGTTCTTTTTAAATCCTTTCCGGAAACAATGGGCCCATTGTTCAGGTCTTTTTGCATAGTAAGTGGCAAAGTACAGTCCATATTTTTTTGTATCCTCATCACTAGTTATACTTTTTATCAGATTAGTCATCATTTTCTGGAAAGTTAACTCATCAAGTTCATTAATTAATAATTTTATATTTTTCTTAACTTCTTTGCGTTTTTCAACCGAATTTATTTTAGAGAGATTATCATTAAGATTTCTTTTACATGCCAGTCACATAAAACTTTGTTAGGTGAATGTTCATAAACTTTCACAAAGGCATTATAAAATATATTACAATCGTCCGACATAAAAATTCTGGGCTTAAGTTCTGGAAATTTTTCTTTTAGACAAGAAAAAAAAATCTTGTATATTACTTCTGTCTGGGTAATTGACCATAAAAAAGCTACTGGAAACCCTTCGTAGTCTTCATCGACTACCATAAGTGTTGTAAGCTGTATTTTGTACGGATTGGTTCCATGGGTTGAATCAATCATTAAAATGTTATGCCCATATTTTGCAAGCATTTCTGTTTGAGCTGCATTCATAAAAATTAAAAGAAAATGATTATTTCCTATGGTACTATGTTCTACACCATAAGGTTTATACAATAATATAGGATTATCCAAGTTAGACATCTTTTTCAATTTTTCAATTAAAATAGTTACACTTTTAGTGTCGTCTTCATCAAAAATCATGTCTGAATTTATTTTAAAGGATTTACTTACATTATGTAAGTCATGTTTTATTGTATAGCTAATTCTGGCTGAAGGGTTAAAATTTTTACTCAAATCATTCAAAATTTTGTAATGGGGAATTCCTTGAAACATTTTTCCTGCTAATTGTTCACGTTCAACCTGTGTCATTCGCAGCCTTCCTACTTCCAGCTTATGTCCTATGTGGGTGGATATATACTTGACCATAATGTTCCCTTAAAAAATAATGACAAAATTAGGAAACATGCCAATTTCAGTAGAAATGTTTCTACTATTCCTATAAAAGTAATCTTAAAAATATAGTACCTACTTTTGTAATTTATATTTGTTGTTATCCTTGCTGGATAAATAGACCCAATTTTATTTGAACCCTTAACTTTTGGTTCCCGCTCTCTTTTTGTATTTTTGACATTTTCTATATAGTTTCCAGATCGGTGACAAATATATTTTATTATTTTTGATTTGTCATTGAGACTTCTGGAATTTAAAAGAACATATGATGACTGATTATTTGTCTCTATTTCAAGCTTCCACTCCTTAAACTCATCAAATGAATTAAATTCCAGGTTTTCTTGCTTCAATGGTAAGTCATGCACATTGGAAAAATGCTGATCCAGTTCAGTCATTAAAGAAAACAAAGTGCTGCATAAAGGGCATTTTAAGGTCTTTAAAGTGGATGGTTTCACGAAATCTTTGTGTTTCCTTTTCATGTGAACGTTAATATTTGATTCTGTACTACATTTCGTCCCACACTCCGTGCAAACATACACAATTTTTCTACAAAAAATGGGAATTAATATTCTTACAATCTCAATAATGATAATAACTTACTGGGCATTAACCTGCTCCTCCATTTTTTGAAATGAAACACAAGAACACAATTGTGATATAAAACAAGTAACAAGTGATAATCACATAATAACTTTGCCAGATTTGCCTTTGCAAAATAACAAATAAACCACACTCCGCATCAGTCCACACAACAACAGCTGATGGGATGGAAAGAATGTGACATTTAACATTGAACGACCAGAGGCATGCGCAATGTCTCGCATTAGTGTTGGGATATAGACGCGAGTCTTCTAAAGGCCAGTATAGCGGACCAAACACGTTTTACGCATATCTTTTGATTACATTCCACTCAATATTGTTTGGGCTACTGCATGTCACGTTCCTTGTTGGCGTGCGGTGGGGATACGGACATAACCGACCGACCGTGGTGACACATTGGATTCACGCAGCCACCTGAACCTTTGAATTATTTCCAGGCATCGTGAGACCAGTGTGTCATCATGAAAATAAATCCAAAAAGTACAAACTTTTAAATAAAAAAACCTTATTTTTAAAATTATATTTTAACTATTATGTAATTGTAAGCGCTATTACATATAAAAAATGTAACGGCCTTCGGGACCATTTTTTTTAATGGCGGCACTCAACGTGTTAACAATATTCTGCACTGTTGTTTTACTTGGGAAATGCCTATCAGGGAAATTCACAGGGAATGTTTCTAGACTTTTTGAAAACAATGTAGTACCATTTCATCATAGCTTTTTTCTCTTGACTAGTGTAATAATTCATACTGATCACTAATTTAAATAGATGACAACACTTTGACATAACATTTTGATCATATGGCTGGTGGTTTTATACTTTAGTTTTCAGTTTTTTTCAAATAAATTCTAAATGGCTTATTAGATAGTAGTGAAATTGTATATGGTGGCTTATTTTACTCACACCTTTACAAAAGTCTCATACAGTTTTTCTGTAAAATATACAGGGGAGTCAATATTT
This sequence comes from Anthonomus grandis grandis, assembly GCF_022605725.1. Classification (NCBI taxonomy): domain Eukaryota; kingdom Metazoa; phylum Arthropoda; class Insecta; order Coleoptera; family Curculionidae; genus Anthonomus; species Anthonomus grandis. The sequence goes on along the minus strand of NC_065547.1, from coordinate 33,746,253 downwards.
GAAAGTATCATAATTTATATGGGATTTCCTAGGGCCAGCTTGACGATGCACCACGTACACGTATGACCGACTTGAAATCCCCGAGCACTAGTTTACACTTAACACAGTTATTTATAGGATCACCACCAAATGCTTTAATTCAACTAGTCACCTCACTTAAAAACAAAACGTTTAATAAAATATGGGAACGCAGTAGTTGGAATACTTAACCAACAACACAAATACTACATCTTCGAAATTTTACTCTGTAATTTATTGATTTTCCGAGATGTTAAATAACACTAAATATTCACTGTAAATAATTGAATGACCAAAAAATGGCCAAAAAAAACTAATATACCCAAAGCGAGGGTATATTTTTTTCCACCTACTGCAACTGCGTTCCCGAACTCTCTGATTGTAACATAATATATCAGTAGAAAAATTAGCCAGAAAAGAGTAATATAAAGATTGACATATCCTAATTTTATTATCTTATTTGTATGTTACCGAGAAGTGAGTATTTTCCAGTAATACCAGTTATATATCCTTAAAGGATCTATTTTAATATTCAAATAATTTCTTAATTTTATGAAAATATTTTAACCTTCAAGATTTATCATAGGAATAAAACCAAAAAGCAGTGGAATTTCTGAAACTGTTGGATGATGAAAGAAGAAAAGGATTACCAACATCTTCAAAAAATAGTTGCAATCAGAATTTATAACCTTGCCCAAAAAAACTGGAGGAAAGAAGTGCGAGGAATATCGGACCATCACTCTGAAAATTGTTTTTGACATCACCAACAGAAGAATTTACAACAAATAAGAAGAACAGATATCTGAAAACAGAACTTACGTCATAAAATAATCAATATTCTGGAAGAGGCTGGCTTGGACGATAAAGATAGCAGATTAACTCAGAACATTAAAAGGCTAAAATTAGTGTTGCTTTGGTACTATTTTCAGTTTGTTTGCTTGCAACGTCTCTGATGCAAAAATGTCAAATGTTTATGTAGAAATGGCAAAAAATGCTTTATAATATCATAAAAATTTGTCACTTATTTTGACAGGCAGAAAATAGTACTACTCTTCCCCTATATTAAAATATGAAGCATTTTTTTAAATAAAATATGAGAAGGTACTCTGTAAAGAAGTTGATATTCAAAGTGAAATAAATGCAGATGACGTATATTAGAGAAAAACGCAGCAACATCGCAATGCCGCTCGATTGCATATTGGATTCCACCTGCACAAGGAATCTTTACCAGTGACGTCGTCAAAAAACATTTACATTATAATTATTTATTAATAATAGATTATGCGTTAAATTATAAACAATATTACCGTTTATGAACTCTTTATGCTTTTTTTAGCGTACTTAGAGTAAAAGTCTAATAGAAGCATTTTTCTGGAAACTAAATTTTTTATAATTATTATAGATTTCGCGTTAAGTTTTTATTTAAATTTATTTCTATGCTTCCCTTCTACGTTTATGACGACGGTTTGCTCTTGATATGATGTTATGACAATATTCGTATTTACTTGTGAAAAAATCGGATTTAATCGTCTTTTTTCCATGGTGCGGCACAAACGGCACAAATTTTTACCATCGTAAAAGTTCACCAAAACACTCAAATAAGATCTTTTTCCTTTTTCAACCCAAACTACAGGAAAAACACAGAAATTCACAAATGCTTATATGTGAATGTAAAAACAAAGACATTTAACAAGATGACATCAGCTTTTGCTTACGATGTTGCCATTCCACATTGATTTTTGACTTGTATTCCGAAAAAATCTCAACAAAGTCCTTAACGGAGTAGAAAAACGTATCGTTTTGAAAGAAGTCAGACAGTAAATTATTTTCGATACACCAAAGATACCATGGTGACAGGAGATATCTTGGAACCACAGCATGGGTTAATGGACCATATCACGCAGTACAGTCAACAATATGGTCTTAATTTCAATGTAGAGAAAACAAAAAAAATGATTATCAGCACAAGAGATATAAATCACCTAGGAAGATCATCTATTTATCTAGAGAACTCGAATTCAACGTGTTCAACAATATTGCCTATACCTTATATACCTATACCTTATAGGAACCATCTTAATAGACAATGGCACAAGAAATAAAATGTATAGGAAAAGCAAGAACAGTATTGAGTGCCATCAGGGATGGATCTAGAAAATGTTTTTCGGGGTAGGGTTACATTTGAAAAATCCAAGATAACCAATCCTCTCACAAAAGACCATAGTCTATATAGAGCATTACTCATCTCTTACTCTAAATTTTTTATATTGATAGTAATACAGAGAAAAGTGTAGTCTATTTTAAAAATGTATGTGCAATCTTTGCTACAATTCAGAATGGATGTAATAGTGCTTATTTTATTCCTTAAACCTTCAAAATATCCTCTACATTGTATTCTTCATCGGTTTACTCAAGTTTTTCTATAACCAATTTTTTCTGTGTACTGGCATATAACTTTTATCAAAATTAAATCAACCTACTCCATTGCAATATATCTAGAACAAGATGGGTTCAAAAAGGAGATTCAAAAGCTAAACCAGTTGAAGTCATAAACCAGTCCATCATAATCATAGTTTTGTATGATACTGCAAAGTAAAATAGCAACGCATAGTCTTCAATACAAATTCATTTTTCTGCAAAAATTCATGGGCTTCATAACAGGAGGGTAAATGTCTTTGTGTGTGTACTGTAAAATCAAGATAGAGACCTACGTCAACTGAATAGCCCCAATACAATTCAATGATCCCCCTGACTGGATAAACCTGTCAACAAACAATGATCACTAAAAATGTATAGTTAATAAAAGCAGTTGAGCATTAACAAAGTTATGTCTAGTCATCTTTTCTTTTTCGCAAGAAATTCCAAACTAGTCACTGGAGTATCACGATGAATATTTAGTAACGCTAAGCTATTGAGTCGGTCTTTTCTAGTCTTGTTACGCAGATACGTTCTCAATTTCCGTAAAATTGAAAATGACTGTCCACTTAAACTTACTTTGACCGATAGACGCGTTTGTAATACTATACATCACATTGATCGAGAGTTTCGAGAAATCCTTTTTTTCATTCCCTAAGACAAAGTTTTATTTAAGAAATTTCTTCAGTAGTTTTAGTACATTCATTTGGCCATACTTCTTTGAAAGCAGAGATCTTTCAGATCAAACAGGTCTTGTCCAATTCAACTTCACCAATTTCTGCACATTTTGCTAAAATAACATTTTGTATTTTGGAAAGCAGATCTCGTCGCTTTAAGAATCCTTGATTCAAGCTCTTTAGAGTACTTGACCCAGAAAAGGATGTAGATCGAGCGTCGTCTATAGTCTCTTTAGAATTTCCAGCATTGTGTTTATTTAAATTTATTGTTGTCTCTAGTTTTCTGACATTCTGCTCATCGAGGAATGGAGGAATAGTCAGAATGGTATAAATGGATTCAGATTCAATTTGATTGTCTGTCGCTGATTCGAAAATTTCTCGGAATGTTTCATCTGCTTTAGTATGCATGTCCTCTATTCCATCATGAACATAATTCGCGTATTCATCAATACATTTATTCAAGCGACAGTCCTCTTTTCCTAAATTAAAACTTAAATTTTTAGTTAATCCGAAAATTGATTTTACTGTTTTATTGTATGACGTAGAATCCTGGATACTCACAGAAGCCACCAGTAGGAATCTGGAAAGAAGATCCGTTATGAGAAATAAGGATTGACTCTTCCTATTGCAAACCATAATACAAAAAAGGTATTGGGTAAAAGAGGGAAAAAGAAGGAGAACTTGGTTTGGGAAAACCTCAGTAGAACTGTTTCGAGCTATTTTAAAGATTTTTTTTTAATTTGCATCTATCACGAATATTCATTCTTTGTACAATTGTTTGTATCTTAAATCATGGACTCCACAGGGGCCTTTCAAAGCGAATTTTATTTATAATTGGCCTCCCCCCCTCTGTCAACCCTCCCAAAAAAAAACCAAAAGAAATAAAAGCGGAACTCTGGGAAAACAAACCGAAAGTTTATTTATTTCCCGGTTTGTTTAAATTGAAAAGTTTTATTAGCGAGTTTGACTTTTTATCGCGATTAACAAGCGGTAGTAAGTTTGAGGTGGAAAAAAAGTTTAATTTTTCGAGAGAGTGGGGGAAGGTAGGAAATGTTTGTTAACTGAAAGATTTTTTTGCCGCGCCTTTATATCGATAAAATATCATTAATAATAAAAAATACCTTTTGAATAAAAGGTACGGGCGTGACGTGATACCATTCAGTAAGGTCATCGCCTAACGGAATAAAGAAGTGATATTGTTCGACGAATTTGGGTTATAAGGAAGGTTTTATTATACGGGGACGTTTCGTAATCTTAATTCATCCTTAGCATTTGCCTTAAATACATTAAAAAGATGCTCGATATATTAAATATGACAATTATTCTATTGACAACAATTCTAGAGAAGACTTATGTGAATGAAGTAAAATTCACCTCACGCTTTTTACTCTGATTTAAATTATTCTGTTAATAACTTAAATTTTATTATGATTTTCATTTGAGGTAATTAATTATGATTGATTGTCTGGCCTTCTACCACTGTAATAAAAACTCTTTGTAATTAAAAAATTATTTTCCACTTTTTAGTTCGATTAGCAATAAAAGCGTGTTTTTTTTTAGTTTTTTTTTAAACTAATATTTATTTAATTCATATTCGTTTATTGTTATTTATCTATAAAACTCTATGAATTAAAATATTTTGATCACGATAAATTCCTTATTGACTTGCTAAATTTTGTTCCGTAAAATAGTTTCGAAATGTATGTTCCGATTATTTTGTTGTAAGTAATAAGAAGCCTCTGTAAATCACGGTATTAATTAGAGTAACCTGAATTTATGAGACTTATTAGTACCCACGTATATGCAAGGACTAAACAAGATGAGAATGCAACTCACCTACAGACATTTTGGTCTCTGTTGTGCAGAGCCGCGTGCAAGCAAGTTCGAAAGAGTAAGTCGTAGACTCCAAAAATCAGTAAGAGTAACTCTGAGAGTGCAGGCATGCGCAGATCCCGCGCTAGCTCTATTTTTCATATTCTCCTACAGAAGATCTAAAACAAAAGAATTTAATAATCCTGGCAGTCCTAATAAGGATAATGGGAAACTGTTATCAAATTATTGCATTGGCATCGGTCATTGATATCTGTTACAAAGTTTCAAGTTAGTCAGACTTTTAGAAAACAGTGAAAATTGAGCTCGAAGCTTCCGTTTCATACATACCTACATACAACCCGAGCTAACAAAAGCAGGTGAATAAATAATAATAATGGCGAACAATGCGGTCACCCTCTGGAACACCAGATAGTGCACTGAAAAGACGTGATTCAATAGTAAAGTCCAGTGCAACGATATATTAGAATGGTCACCCGTCAAAACACCAGCATTCCACCTGCCAAACAATGTCATCCACCTTCTATCTACATTGTTTGACAAGTAAAATGCTGGTGTTTTGACAGGTGACCATTCTAATATATCGTTGCACTGGACTTTACCTACTCTTATGAGTGAAGAAAGAAAAGCAGAACCCTATAAGAAAGAAAACTTCCAAACCAAGAAACCTTACTGTGAGAAAAGGCAAGTCGAAATAACTTATGCAACAGAATATTAATATAAAGTCTGTCAAAAGCCTTGCAGAAGTCTATATAACACATCGGCTTGTTGGCCCCTCTTCAAAGCTCCAACAAGTATCCTGAAATAGTAGTAAATTGGTTACGGTAGACTTACCGGACTATGGTTTTAGTCATAACCATGTTGTTCACCCAGTAACCTCTATCTACTATAAAAATATATTTGGTCATAAATCAAACTGCCCGTAAGCTTAGGAATGGCTAATACACAGCCATACAATTATCGTTTAAATTATTTTCCCTAGATTTAAAGAATGGTATAAAAAAACTGTGCTTCCAATGAGTTGATAATGATCATTTAAAAAGGATATAACAAAAAAAAATATGTTATCATAATGTTATTGCAACCTATTCTACAGAGTAAAAACAACTGCTCTACCGAATCACATTCTATATTCAGTTTTTTAGCAATAATGTAATCTTCAACATAAATAATTACACCTCCTCAAAGACATTTATTGCTTGTATCTCTTAACCTATCACAACGAAACAAGTTGAAGCAATTCACAGCTGATTCAGCATCAGTAAACTGCTATAAAAGCCAGCTCTCAACAAATACAAGAACGTCGCGTCGTAATTACAGCCCTACATTGGTATACTGTGCAGATCATCAATTTTTGTTCTCAAGCCACTTACACTGAAACAGAAAACTTGTAACGGGATTTTTTTTCAGTTTTTGGTTGGTTTTTAGGGGTGGTGGATTTGGTTATATAAGGAACATCGTTTTCTACGACTATTACGAAATAGTTACATTTCGATATAGTTTTTGATAAAGAAATAGCTTCATTTCGCAACAACTGCGGGAAAGTTCATTCTCGCACTTGTTACGAAATGAATACTTGTGGCGCCACCTAAAAGTCATACTTCAAATCTTGAATTGAGATGACTAGATTTAAAAACATAACCCTTATTATAACACCGTTGTGTCATTTTAAGCCATGTCATACTTCGAATTGACTAAACACAAATCTACACGAGTCCGCGATCACGGAACTTTATACTAAGATGAATACATTCAACCAATTAAAGCTACAACGGAACCATAATTCCGTGTGCATCTAAATCCAAGCTAGAAACATTGACATCCTAACCTATCCTCAACTTTGTATTTGTGTAGTATTTTTATGCATTTTGACATCCAAACATTCCGAAGCTAAGAAAAATACTTCTATAAATATTGGCCAATACATTAAAAAGAAGTAAGTGTAAATTTAAATATTTCATTAGCTGTTATTCGTTTAGCTTTATTTCTTGTTAGTGACTGATACTGAAAGCAGTAGCGATTTTGATTTTACTGCTACTCCCCCGGAAATTGTAGAATTAGCGAAGGCGACTGCTAGCAATTTGTTGCCTGAAAAATCGAAAGATTTATACCTTAAACAATATGACACTTTTATGCAATCGCGAAAATTAAAAAGAGCTAATTCGTTCTCCGAAAATGTGATTCTCGCCTATTTTAGTCAGTTAGCTAACTAATAAAGCTTCAACACTATGGAAAGTGTATTCAATGCTTAGAACAACAATTAACATTAAACACAATACAGATATATCAAAATATGCCAGGCTACGAGCATTTTTGAAAAAACAATCTGATGGTTACCGAGAAAAAAAATCAAAGATATTAACTGGAGAAGAAGTCAACCATTTTATAAATAATGCTGCAGATCATATTTATCTTGCTACAAAGGTACATACATGTATTTAGACATATTTTTACCCAAATATCCTAGATCTTTGAAATACCATAAAAATGTATATAATGTACTAATTTTTTAAATTGTTGTGATATTAGGAATTATGGGAGCTTGTCGAAGACTGGAGCTCTACTTAATGAAAGTTCAGGATATTGAGAACCCAAGTTCTCAATATCTCTATAATAATAATAGGTCCGCTATAATAATAAATGTTCCTGATACAAAAACTAAAGTGCCTAGACAATTTACAATCACTGGAAAGTTTTATACCTTATTTAAAAAATATTCATCTCTACGGCCACCAGATATTGCGACAAATAGTATCTTCATTAACTTTCAAAATGGACACTGCACCAAGCAAGTGATTGTAATAAACAAACTAGGAAATATGCCTAAACAAGTGGCACAATTTTTGAACTTACCCAACCCTGGATTATAGTCATTGTTTTCGAAGAACATCTGCAACAATGCTTGAGGATTCTGGGACGAATATAGAAACATTAAAAAGACACGGAGGGTGAAAATCTACAGAAATTGCTGAAGGATATATAGATAACTCATTACAAAACCGCCTAAATGTTTCAAGTCAAATAATGTCCCAAATTAATGAAAATGAGGAACCAGCACCCAAAAAACCCAAATTTCAGCAAAAAAAAACTACAGGAACTACCAGTAGAGCTTTCTTGTGCAAGTGCTAACTCCCAACAGCAAAATATATTTGCCTCATTAACGACTAAAAACATATAGGATTCCCCTAAAAATATTACAATTTAAAATTGTACTGGAATTACAATAAATATATGTAACAAAAACCATGAAAAATAAAAGCAAACATATTATTTGTAATCTTTGTTGATTTTTGATAGTTTTTGTTTGTTCAAGAATGAGAAATAAACATTTGATATAAAAAAAAAATAGTTTTTTTTTTATCGAGTAATATAAATTTAATTTACATTTTTAATTTTTTGGATTTTAAGTTTCTATTTGCTTTTACAAACTCTTTTTAATAATAATATATAATAATATACAATAGTGGTACTTTTTTTAAAAAGGTAAAAATAGAAGTATTTGGATCTGAGGTAATTGACTATAGTGACCTTAAGAAAAAAAGCTGATGATGAACTCTAAAAGAGAATACGTCGTATCATCAATTTTAAATTACCATCATGAAGGGCGAAAAAAGTGGCTATGAAAAATATTATTTTTACTTTGTTCTACGACTTTACATGACAGAAAATAATTTAAAAGATTTTTTGATTTATTCGGATATCTCCGGAAATACTCGTAAGTTTTAAATTTTTACAAAACATTTTAAAAAGTAATTAATTACGCTATTTTACCCTAATTTTACTGACCTTTTATCTTTGAATTTTTTACACTTAAATTTGAGACACCCTGTTGTTTTATTTGATAGTCGTAGAAAAAGTATAGTCTATAACATGTGCAAAATGGACAATTCTACACTCGTACACTTGTACAGCCGTTTCCCTCGCCTAACGGCTCGGGCAACAAACCTCTCTACTCGTGTAGAATTTTGCTTATTTGGCACTTGTTATAGAATATACTATTTTATACTGGATTATCAAATTCGCTTCCCATTCCTCATTTCGTTTATTAAGTTTATTAATTACCTTCTGCAAAAACTTTCTCTGGCACAATGGTAAGGTCACTCTTCACATTGTATGCAAGACTGATTGCGGCCTTCAGTAACATACACATTATTAGGTAAAAAAAAACATGTAAAATTTAATAAATGCCCTTCATTATATACTCCACATTTCTAAATATTTCCTAATCAAGTTCAGTGAAAAAGTGTAGATAGTCTTAAATCTTACAATTGATTTATTACTTCAACAAGCTAGCAATGGAAATAATGAACAAATACATAAACGACAACGTATTGAATTGCCTGAACTTTTTAAAACTAATTTCAAAAGAATTACGACATTTTGATTTCGCAAAAAAAAGATAGATTCTAATTTAGAGAACAATTAGATATGTTTTACAGCTTCAAAAAAACTTTTCCTAAATGAAACAATTAGCGTATTAGCGCATAACCATTTATTAATACTGAAAAATTAAAGTTTGAACTTACGGTTATATACAGTCGAAGTGATGTGGTGTGGCATCCGAGAGAGCACTGATATTTTTCAGTTTTCTTATTTTGTAAAATCATTTAAATAAATATTTTTATGAAAGCTACAAAATTTTAGAATTTATTTGTACAGTACTCCACTTGTGATTATGAATCATATTTTTCAGCCTTAAAAAGAATTAAGTGTTTTTTAAGAAGTACGATGACTCGGGATAGATTTAATGCTTTTGCTGTGCTTAGAAAAAAGTACAGTGCAGTAAAAATAAAAAACTTAAAATAAACTTACTTAGAAAAGTAGATTTCTACTTTTTTTATAAAAAAATCACAATCATATCCATTTTAATTATGCAAATAAACTAAAATACCTCCGGAATTTATGACGAAATATCTTTTTACTGATGACACCTACAAATACAAAACTTTCAGGTGTAATTAATAACATCCAAAACTATAAATTCTAGGAAATATGACATTGTTACCTCAATAATAATTCTCAAAAATAAACAAATGATCAGCGTTTTCATTTAAATGGAAAGACAAATTGGAAGAAACTAAAAGATTTCAATAGATTTACACTTTAAAAACTGTCAGCTTTAATACTTAAAAATCCTAAAAAATATTTTCCAGTAAAGTAGAATTTCTCAAGTTAAAACAGCTTTAATTTAAAAAATAAGCAAATGATTATCGAATCCGTTTAAACTATGTTTTTTAAGATGCAGGTGCATTAGCTAAGTTTGATTAAATAAATATAAATAACCAACCTGATTACTGTTTCCACATGTAAAAACTTATACCTGTCTATTGGTAGTCTCAGTGTAGAAATTATTATAGTGTAGAACTTATTATAGAGACAACTCTTGATATCTTAAAAGAGTAGAAGATAAATTTATTAGGTTTTGTCTTTATAAACTTTATTTAGTAATCCACAATATGATGATGCCTTGAATGTATTACATATCTAAACTTTATATCAGAAATGTATTTATACAGACCCAAATAATAATCTTTTTCTAAATATAAACTTCTAAATTCATTAAGTGGTTTGTTCTGAACTTTCTTTAATTTGACGAAATTGTGTCTTGCAATTTTTTTCTCTCTATTCTAGTCTCGTTCTACCATTCAGATTTAACGAAAAATAAAAATGTATCATCCGCAAAGCTTCCTATTTTGCCATTTAGCTTTAGGTCAATCAGTCATAAAAAGAATAAATAATAATGGACCGAGACCCGTACCCTAGGAAGCACTATATTTAATAATTTTAAACAACTGGTTGCTTCAACAACTTTTTTTTACAGCTTGTTGTTGATCAGATAAATAACTTTCTATTAAATCCAGGCATTGTCCTTATAACAATAGATTCCACAAACGGTATCAAAAGCTTTGGCTAGATCGACGAATATGTATAGAGATTATTATTTAGAGATGATTAGTTGAAGAAACTATAGCATCCTCAGTCGATACACTCGGACTATATACAGAAACAAAAATTATTATCAGAGAAGACTTTAATTTTTTCTAAAAATTTTGTTAGTCCTTAGTGGCATTTCAAAGACCTTTGTGACTGAAGAAATAAGGGCAGTGGGTCTATCAATAATTATATCGATCTTATCACCGTTCTTATGTAATGTACGAAGTCCACTTTCGAAATATTGGGAAAATAGCCTTTTTTAAAGAATTTATTAATAATATAACTTAGGTGTGAAGTTTCTTCCGAAATATGTTTAAATGTGTCGGATCTGATGGAATCATGCCAGTATAAATCCGATTGATAATTGATAAATCATTTAATTTATTAATTAACGGTTTATTTTTTGTTGGTACTATTTTATTTGCATATTTTTCTCCAATATCAGAATAGTCCGTATTGAATGCTATTTTCTCTGGAGCTGTACATACGAGGTCTGGCTATTAAATAATGAGACTCCGTACCTAGAGGGTGCCGTAGATGGGTGGGGAAAAAACGAGTAGTGCGTTGGATCTCTAGATATCTTGTCTATGCTCGTACCAAAACATGTTTTTGTCACTATTACGAGGGCGGGTCAATAAGTCCGTGACTTTTTGGATAAAAGACAGGTTTTTATATAAAAAGTTATTTTATTTTTCAACATAGTCTCCTTTGAGTTCTATATACTTAGTCCAACGTTTCTCCAATTTTTTTATCCCTTCGCAAAAATATGATTTGTCGAGGTCATCACAATAGGCATTTGTTTGAGAGATGATTTCGTCGTTGGAGTCAAATCTCTTTCCGCCGAGCCATTTCTTTAATTTTGGGAATAGGAAATAGTCACTGGGGGCTAAATCTGGAGAATAGGGCGGATGAGGAAGTAATTCGTAACCTAATTCATGGATTTTTGCCATGGAAACTGCACATGTGTGGACCCTTGCATTGTCCTGGTGGAAAAGAACTTTTTTTTGGCCAAATGTGGTCATTTTTCTTTCAATTCCTCATTGAATCTATCCAATAAGTTGGTATAATATTTTCCATTGATTGTTTTCCCCTTTTGAAGATAGTCAATGTGGATTATACCGCGTGCATCCCAAAAAACGGTGGCCATGACTTTATTGGCTGACAAACCCACCTTTGCCTTCTTGGGCGCCGATTCACCCCGAGAAATCCACTGTTTTGACTGCTGTTTGGTCTCCGGCGTGTTGTGGTGGATCCACGTTTCGTCCACGGTGTCGAAACAAAAATTCGTCCATATTGCGGTTGAATAATGCCAAACACTCCTGGGAAATTGTCACACGGTTGCGTTTGTGGTCGATTGTGAGCAAACGCGGCACCCATCTTGCGGAAAGCTTTCTCATACCCAAATGATCATTCAAAATTGAAACTACTGAACCATGTGAGATGCCTATGGCTTCCACAATCTCTCTCACTTTTAATCTCCGATCGACTAAAATCATATCGTCAATTTTTTGGATGTAGAGACCTCGACTGGGCGTCCAGAACGTTGGGCATCTTCCGTGCTTGTAGGGCCACATCGAAATTCAGTAAACCACCTCTTTACCATGGAAATGGATGGTGCAGAGTCCCCATAATATTTATCAAGCTTAGCCTTGGTTTGAGTGATGGTTTTTTTCCGTAAAAAATAATGCTTAATGAGCACACGGAATTCACTTTTTTCCATTTTCTTCTCAAAACGAGTGGTAGTCTGCTTTCAACAGCTGTCAAACACAAACTAAATGACGCAACTTGTTCAAATTTGGACACGCGTCAACTGACAGTTGAAAAATTTTACACGGGGAATTACACCTGACAAAAGTCTGTGCGAAGTTGATGCCAAAAAGCCTGACTCCTGACCAAAAGCTCTTGCGTCAACAGGTCTACTCAGATTTCCTTGAAAGGTTAGAAAAGGATCCCGGACTGATGAAAAACATTATTACTTTCGACGAAACGTGGATTTTTCAATACGATGTTGAAACCAAGCGGCAATCGATGCATTGGAAGACGCCTGAATCGCCCAGAATAAAAAAAGCAAGGATGTCCAAATCAAAATTCAAGGCAATGTTGATCGTTTTTTTCGACATTAAGGGTATCGTGATGACTGAATGGGTTCCAGAGGGTCAGACTGTCAACCAGGCTTAGTCAGTTTGTCTATTTGTCAGTTTTGACAACACTGCGAGAACGAGTTCGTGAGAAACGGCCTGAGTTGTGGAAAAACAACTCGTGGATTTTGCAGCAGGACAACGCACCTGCCCATAACGCGCTATCCGTGAAGCAGTATTTAGCCGGTAAGCGCACTCCAGTGCTCGAACACGCGCCGTATTCGCCAGATTTGGCCCGGTGCGACTATTTTTTTGTTTCCGAAGATAAAATCTGCTTTGAAAGGGACCCGATTTGAGTCGAGGGAAGCGGTAAAGCAAAAAACGGCAGAGCTCCTAAAGGTCCCTACCAAAGAAGACTTCCAGCACTGCTTCGATCAATGGAAAAAACGTATGGAAAGATGTGTGGCGAGGGGAGGGGTGTGTATTGAAGAGGAGCATTCAAATGTATAATAATTTTTATAGTAAAACCCTTTTTCGTAACCAGTCTCGTTATTAATAGCCAGACCTCGTACCTTTGTACTTTTTTTATTTGTTTGATTTTTGTGTTACGTTTCCGTTGGTTATTTACCATTGGTCATAACTTGTATGAAGGATTTTAAAATGGATTATTTGTTTTCCATAGTATTCTTTCTTTACTTTTCTTATTAAGCTAGTTAATTTAGTTTTAAAATTTCCCTTGTTATATTGTTTATTTTTAGGATTTTGTCATCCAGTACTTCTTTGGCTAATTTTTCACATTGATATATACTTTTTTTGTGCATTCCTCAATTAGCAAATATAATATTGTTATGTAATATTATTATTTTATTATATATAATATTAATATTGTTTTCAAACATTTCTGAGCCTGGGATTTGTATTATATTTATTTGACTCCATTTTATTACGTTTTGTTAAAACTTAGTTTTCAAAATCTATAAAGCCTATTTTAGGATAATAGTCTGTACTGTTATGCTATTATTAAAATGGTCACTTAATCAAAATTCAAATTAGAGTAAATATATCCAAATTCAAGCTGAACAGAAACTAAAACAAGAAAACTCTTCCAAAAAAACGTTCACTTTATAACCTTAAATACTGTGTAGAAAAAATACACTTGGCCAAAAATTTTTTGTCAGAAACTTCACACATTATGAAGAATTTCCTTGCCATAACCCTCTTTGCCTTAAACATTCCTAAAAACTTACAGAGAACAATCGCACCTGTCATTCTACACAACCATGTTCATAATAACTCCCCAAAATTAAAAATGCCAAAACTTTTTTCCACTACAAATATTAATTAAAAGTTTCCTCGACTCAATACCTTCTATCGTGTTACGTATTGTCGAGCCCCTACCAATTAAAAACTTTTTTTGATTGTATATAAACCTGATATTTTACATTTTATAAAAACAAAATTAATAAAAAATGCCACAGAGTTCCATCAGGATAATAACGAACCAGTTGTGGTTTTTCCCATTTACCACTTTTTCACCGTCTAAGCCGCAGCAACAGTTTTTCCATATTTTCTCGATAACAATATGCAAATCGTTATTGGAATAACCGAACAGGACACCTCCTAACTGTACTGTGGTGGTTTTATGCCCGTAAAAGAATATTTACGCCGATTTGTAATTGAGACTTATCGTGTTAATTAGAGACGGGGATTTCGCTCTTGCGGGATAAATTATTCGTATCTCTGATGGGTTGTCTCGACTGGTCTGGACATTAACAATTAACTGACACGTGGCAGTTGTGCATTTACATTAAATATTAGGGAATTTCAGGTTGTATGGATGGGGGGGAGAAGGGCCAATTAAATGATTTAGAGGCCAGATAAACAATCCTGAGGGTGGTTGGTTTCTCAGCCAATTTAATACTTTTATATAAATTTTTCTAAAATGTTGTTAAAAATTAACATAAACCCATCATCATTATACTCTTTTCTAGCAATTTTTTCCAACTAGCTTAATGGTAGATTAAGATTTGGAGTATTATTAATGGTTCTTTCAAAATGCAAATTTATGGAAAATTTGTTGGAAAAAATAAGATATTTTGATTAACATGATACTCTTTGCTAACTGATTTTTTTATAGCTTAAACAGGTTAGTAGAGAAGGTTTTATTGGTTATATCAATGGTTCTCAAATTTAAAAAAAAACTTGATATCTAAGAGAAATCCATGGTCACAATATTCTTTTCCAACTGATTTAATGGTAGCTTCATATTTTTGTTACCGTCAAGGGTTTCTCCAAAAATAAACAAATTAAAAAAGAAGATAATTCTTATCTTATAGTATTTTTTTACTTGCCTTTTTTCCAACTTAAACAAGTGGTAAATAATCTTAAAATCAGTTTTTTTGGTAGAATCAATGGTTCTCTTAAAATTAAAAAAAAAACTTGAAAACTAAGATAACCCGATGGTCATGGTACTATTTTCCAGCTACTTTTTTCCAACTAACTTAATAGTAAACTCAGAATTTTGGTACCATTAATTCCAAGATTTTTAAAAAATTTTAGGAATTGAGATAATCTTCTCAATAAAAAATAGTTTATCACCTTGGGAGTTCCTCAGGGTTCAGTTTTGGGGCCTATACTTTTTCTCCTATACATAAATAATCTTACCAATCTTAATGTACGGGGGAAATTTACTCTATTTGCCGATGATACCACACTTCTTTGGCACAGCCCAGACACAGATACTCTGCGAACTACATTAGCAACTGATCTTCAGGCAGTAAATCTCTGGTTTGAATCAAACTTGCTGTCACTAAATCCTCAAAAAACCAAATTATTGTGTTTTATGTGTGCTCTAGATGCAGTAGTTCAGCAGTTTGATAATACAAAATTTTTGGGTATATTCATTGACAGAGAACTCAGATTTGAAGAGCATATCCTTGGTACTTGCAAAAAGGTGTCTGCAGGTTGTTTTGCAGTCAGAGCGGCTACCCTGGAGCTTGGCATGCAGTTTGGAAGATCTGTATATTTTTCATTAATTGAATCCCACCTTAGGTATGCCATATGCTTCTGGGGTAATGCAGCTGCCTACCTTCTACAAATGCTGCTTGTTTTACAGAAGCATGCTGTACGTTACATCTGTGGGGCTAAACCAAGAGATTCCTGTCGCCCATTATTTATTAGGCTGGGCATACACACTGTCTTCTCCCTCTACATTCAGGAAGTGGCCTGCTTACTTTTTGCAAATCGCTTTAAATTTATAACTTCAAATCCAAGATACTTAACGCGTCAAGTGAACGATCTAAATCTTCCAATCCCCTCCTCCACATTAACTAAAAAATCTATTTTCTACAAGAGAATCAAAATTTTCAATCGTTTACCAGGTGGAATCAGGGAGGCAACATGTATTGACACTTTTAAACGTAAATTGAAAATACTTTTCACCGAAAAATGTTACTATTCACTGGATGAATACTACGTCGACACATTCTAATTTTGCCTAAGTGTAAGTTTACAGTATTTGAATGTGTATGGGGTGTAGTGGTTAAGTTTAGTGGTAGTAATTTAAGGTAGCTTTGTTTAGAACAATTTTTCTTTGTTAATAACAATAAAGCATGTTTTTTTTTTAATATTATCATCACATCCACGTTGTATTACAGAAGTGATTGCATGTTGATAGAACCAACACTATATACAATCAGCCTTGGAGAGTCAATCATGTTGTTACAAATTTTGTAAAGTAAGACTAAGTTAGCACGAAGAGTTTCATTATACAGTGATAGGCAGCTAAAACGTTGATGGTCAAAACCTCTAATTGGCTAGATTAGGGTTTTTTTAGTAGACAGTCTTAAATGATAGATATTTTAAAAGTTTGCTTGCCTTGCATAGTTTCAAGTCTATAATATTTATAGTAATATGTACATGGTGGGCAAATAAGTGAGGTAAGCGGTTGTCTGTCAGGACCTGGACATCTGGCAGCAATGGATTTTTTATTATTAATATTATTATAAAACTTGTCATGAGAAAATTCTGGAAGTTATTTTCAAATTCCGTATATTACCGCTAGATGGCGTAACTAAGTCAAATAAGAAAAACGATTTTTTTTTCCAAAAACTTATAATTTAACCTATATTTTTGAGAATACTGTTAAAAACCTAAAAAATAGTTTATCATTTTTGTTTAAGGCTGATTGCCGTACGAAAGATAGTGGATAGGTGAAAGCTATTGAAAATGTAATCATTAAAATCGGCGCAAATTCTAAAGCACTTATTCGATTTTAACAATTCGAAATTTGTTGCACGTAGCTGTTTTAAATGTCCGTCTTCAGTACTACTCTATAGTTCTTAGTAAAAGAAGTAGAGGGCGCAATTTATAATAATTTCAGTTTTTTCATTTTATTCCAAAAGTTCATATTAAACGATATATTTTTGATCATATGAATAAATAAAATTTGCAAAAATATTGTGAAAACCGGACGATGATATCTTTGCTCGTTTTAAAGTTATAGCACATTATTTTTTTTTACGTACCGAGTCAAAACTTATGTACCGCCATCTAGCGTTGAGTAAGAAGTTGATCTTATGATAAATCCTAATGATCTCAAGGCAAACCCTCACCACCTCATCAATATGACTGTTAAAAGCTAACTTTGTATCAATTGTAACTCCCTAATCGAACTGACTCGCAAGTCCAGGTATAGAATATTCAAATTTAAACTCATGCATTAAAATCACCTGAAAGATCTTCATGTCATCAGCAAACAGGAGAAAATTGCTTGAAATATTTCTGTGACTATTATGTCGTTAATAAAAATAGAGAACTGAAAAGGTACAAGATTGAGGAGCACCACTAGAGGCAATATATTCTTCAGACGTAAATCCACTGTACTCAACAAGTTGGCGTCTATGATAGCTGCAAAACAATTTGATAAGATTATTGTAAAAGCCCAGTTTTGTGTATTTTTTGAGCAAGAATCGGAGAGCCCGTCTTGTCGTATGCTTTAGCGAAATCCGTGTATAAAATGTCTAATTGTTGTTTGCAGCTGATAGCCAAAAGGAGGAAATGTAATTAAATGGATACTAGTGGATCTAGAGTAAAAGAAGCCATGCTGATATTCGGATAAAAGATGTTTGATCCAAGGAAAAAAGCTGTCATAAATACACACTTCAAAAACTTTTGAGAAATTGGTTAATATTAACCTTGACCGTTCGTTTTTAACCAAACCTTTGTCACTTAATTTAAAAATGAGTTTTTCCAACTTCGAAAATCGAAAAATTAAAATGTCTTAAACAGAGGGTCTAATAGTGCTCAAGCCTCGAGAAGCAGCCTCTAAGAAGAGAAGATAGTACATTGTCAAATCCAGCAGCTTCTTTATTTTTTAATTTTCTCAGAGATTTTAAAGCTTTCAGCTCTGCGAATGTTGATATATGGATGTTCTGAGATAAAACTTCATCTTAATAATTTGCGAGCTTAATAAAGTTACCAAAAATACTCCCAAAAAACTGAGCAAACGTATTTACAATTCCCTCTGGATTATCTAAGTGGATATAGGTTAAAGTTCCTGGAATTCGAGATAAATTGCCTTTTGTTGATGATACAGCATTAATAACATTGTTTATTCTGTCAAGAAAGTTCCAGTTAACCTAAGAAATGAGTTGATATAATAGGAAAAAATTGGTTTTACGAAAATTGCATATCTGACTCTGGTCATTGACTTTAAAATTTACGTACTTAAGGATATCAACAATTAGCGAGTTATAAGCATTAGAATTCGTGATGTCCTTAGGATGGAATGGGTCTTAGTCTTAAGGCCGCAAATATTCTGATATATGATGGATAGGCTCCGGCCAGACGGCTGCCTAGGAGACTTCACCAGCCTCCAAGCGTTCATGGAGCTGTTTCCTTAACTTTCTATGCAGTTTCAACTGCTTAGGAGTTGTATCATTTGATTTAGAAGAATATTTTAAAATGGGGCTGCTTTTAGTTTTTATTTGAACTACGAATAACGGTTGAGGCAACTTGAGTTGACGCACCAGCCACTATCGTATTGGTCTACACTAATTGGTCTCAGTCTTCCTACCAAGTCAGGGTCTTTAATGCTTGCTTATGATATATTTGGATATATTATGAATATATATCTGGAGCGCATCTCCTTATACCATTAAACTCCAAGCTGTTAACATGCGCCATAGTCTCTGGGCAGTTGAACACCATGAAGTAAGACTTATAGTTTCTCGTTCTGTGTACTCTTAAAACAGTTCTTGATAAGACATTGATTGGAATTTAGTCTAAAGAGATCTTGCTTAAAAGATTTTAATTAAAGTTTTTTTCTAAGAGAGAATTGTTGGATTCAAGTAATAGATTCTTCTGTCTCACTTTCTCTAAAAGTATTTTACTTCCACTTGCAGAGCATCACTGGAAGTGGGTATCTTTATAGGTCCAATTTTCTGGGATTCGAGATGTATTGCGATTTTGCTGAATAAATTTGCAGAATTCCCCGGATCAGACGTGATGCAATTCTTGGTTTGATGAATAAACTCTGCATAAGCAGCATTTACCTTAAAAGTTGAACCTCTGGTCATTTACTTTAAAATGTGCGTACTTAAAGGTTTCAATAATTGGCAAAACATCAATATCAGGAACTAGAGGTTTCCCAATATTATATTCCGTGAGAACCTGATCAAGGATGATATCTTGGACATTTGTTATATTGTTGCATTTTTTTAGAGATGTAAATGCAAGAAAATCATTAAGATCACTAAGATTATGGCTAATTCCATGACCCGATGCGCGAACCTGTATATTCAAAAAATCACTAGGCCACCATGCTGAACACAATCAAGATTATCAAATAATACTTCATAATGTGTAGTTGGAGAGTTAGGTTGAATATATATATGGTAAAAATAAAAATTACAACTAATCCTAAATTAACTTTACATTCAACGATGTCTACTTCTAGAAGCCTATCCTCAGAAGATAGATCCCTTTGCACACCAATAAAGACACAATCTCCCCTAGGAACATTCATGGCATTAAGATTCTTGTCCTTACGATGGACTTGGTAGCAATTTGTAAACAGCACCTGGTCATAGACGATTGATTGAATCCAGCTTTCAGATACATAGATGATTTGATACTCACAATCAGAGACAGATTTTTAAAAACTCTAGATCTTAGTTTTGAGGCCTCGAACATTTTGATATATGATGGACAGGCTGCTGCTAGTCGACTGACTTACTTTAAAGAATTCTTTGATGACAACTTAACAATGTTTGGTTCTCCATTGCTATAAATTATTTTAAGGTTAGTTTTAACAGCCTTTAGGCGTTCATGGAGCCGTTTCCTTAATTTTCTATGCAGTTTCAACTGATTGGGAGTTGTGTCATCTGATAAGGAGGAATGTTTTAAAATGGGGCCGTTTTTAATTTTTTTTAACTGAAAGTAACGGTTGAGGCAACTTCGGTTGATGGACAAGCTACTCCTATTGGAAATTTTTTTAAGAGCGGAGATCACGTACTCACTATCGGATGAAGCTACAGGCCCATCCATGCCAGTCCACGAGGTAGTCAGAGCAATAAATCAAATGAGAAACTAAAAAGCAGTGGGAGCAGACAACATAGAGACTAAATTTCTGAAACTGATGGATGATAAAGGAATGTCATGGATTACCGATATCTGCAGCAGAATCTATAAGTTGGGAAATATCTCCGAAAAATGGATGCAATCAGAATTTAAAGGCTTGCTCAAAAAACCTGGACCTGATAAGTGCGAGGAATACTGAAGAATCATATGCTAAACATTTTTCTTAAAATCATCTACAGAAGAATTTACAACAAACGTAAAGAACATATTTTCGAAAACCAAAAGTGTCCAACAAAGACAAAAGTGTCCTTTTGTCTTTGATATTCAACGGATAATATTCGAAACGCCGACGATACCATGGTGATAGCAGGCAGATAGCTTGGCAGCACTGCAAAGGTTGATGGACCATAACGTGTAGTATAGTCAATGATATAGTTTTAATGTCAACGTAAAGACAACAAAACAAATGGTCAATAACAAAACAGATATAAATGGAGATCACCTATTTGATTGTTGATAAATTCTGAGATAAAAGATAGAGATGAGATCAAAGATATTTATAATTTCCTCTGGATTATTAAAGTGGGTATCATTATAGGTCCAGTTTTCTAGGATTCGAGATGTATTGCGATTTTGCTGAATAAATTTCCAGATTTCCCCGGATCAGACGTAATGCAATTCTTGGTTTGATGAATAAACTCTGCATAAGCAGCATTTACCTTAAAAGTTGAACCTCTGATTCTGGTCATTTACTTTAAAATGTGCGTACTTAAAGGTATCAATAATTGGCAAAAGATCAATCTCAAGAACTAGAGGCTAAACAGGTTTCCCAATATTATATTCCGTAGTATGATGACCTTAGCTCCCTTGAATATAGGATGTGGCAATGTTGTCACAGAAGGGATGAACGTCAAAGATTTTAAATGACATCTGACTTTGACAGATGGCGAAAAGTGTAGTGTAAACAAACCAATGTGCCGGAACCCAACGATGTAAAAATCAGCCCAAAAATAAAATACTGAATAAGGTACTCTCACCTGAAACTATATTTACTGGCAGAGTTTCGGTTTTAAGATTTGTATAGTGACCACCCTCGTATTTTAAATACTGATAGAAACAGCTCAAAAATTGTCAATTTTATCTTGAGGAAAATGGAAACAAAACACACCAGAATATCACGTAATATTTCAAGGAGTGAAGACAAGACTGCGCGGTTTTTGAAATTCGCAATTTGACATCACGAATGCTTTTACACAATTTTATTACACTATATAGTAAGGAAGTTAAATTAAATGTTGCATTTCTAGATAGTTAAACTAATGTTCATATTCTAGTTCTTAAATATTCAAAAAATTATGAAGGTCATTGACACAAATGGCAAAATTATCATTGACAAACCTAATCTGAAAAACGGGTGGAAATCATACAAAAAAGCTTTTAAGGATTAAAGACTAAAGGTCACGTACTTATTGTCGGAAGAAGCTACAGACCCACCCATATTAATCCACGAGGTAGATATAGCAAAAAACGAATGAGAAAAAAAAAGCGGTGAGACCAGACAACATAAAAGCTGTATCTATAACTTTGTATCTATAACTAAGTATCGCCGAAAAATGGATGCAATCAGAATTTAAAGGCTTGCCCAAAAAACCTGGACTGAATAAGTGCGAGGAATGCTGAAGAGTCTTGTGCTAAAATTGTTTCTTAAAATCACCTACAGAAGAATTTACAGTAAATATGAAAAACAGATTCCCGAAAACCGATTGAACAACCAAGGCAGTCTTTGGAGTGTAAGTCTTAATTCAGAGATGCAGAGACGTCAACTGTGTATACGCATGTCTAATTGATTATTAAAGTGCATTTTTTGATCGCTTTCAACGTCATAGAATGATCAATATTCGTCAGAATCGGATAGATGTGGAACCAGGCAGGTATGTATGTATGTATCTGATCTCTTGCTTTTGATATTCAGCGGATTATAATTCGATATCAATATAATAATTCGATACGCCGACGATACCATGGTGATAGCAGATAGCTTGGCAGCACTGCCAAGGTTGATGAACCATAACGCGTAGTATAGTCAATGATATGGTTTTAATGTCAACGTAAAGACAACGAAACAAATGATCATCAACAAAACAGATCTAAATGGAGATCATCTATTTGTCGAATTGAACGTATTCAATAATTTGGAACCATCAAAAATGAAAAATAGGAGCACAAGAAATAAAATGTTGTATAGGTAAATCAAGGACGGTATTTCATAAATATAAGAGCCATCTTCAAACGTCACAACATATTTCTTGAAACGAAAAAAACCAAAATACCTGAGTCATGTCATGAGAAATCAAGATCGATTCGCTCTACAGCCAACCATAATACAAGGAAAGGTATTAAATAAAAGATGGCCTGGAAGAAGAAGAATATCAGGGTTGCGGAATCTACGGAACGGACTTAGTTTGGGAAAAGCTTAGTAGAACCATTTTGAGCTGTTACAAATAAAATTATAATTACCAATATGATTGCCAACATCTAAAACAGATAGGTACTTGACGAAGAAGAATGGTATGTTTAAAAATCAATGTAGGGTGGTCAGATAAGAATGTTCACCGGCTATATCTCAGCGGCTAATTAAGATAGAGCGTTCCGGTGAAAATTTTTTTACAAAAGTGCTTAAAAGAAAATGCTGGAAATTATTTTCGAGATTGTGGCACAGCCGCTAGAGGGCATCACAGACATGACTAAATCTTCTTGGTCTATTATTTGCTATTTATATTAATTATTTTAGTAACCTAAATAGCCTTAACGAATTTATTATATTACTATTATGATTTAACTAATATATTAACACGTTATTTAAAACCAAAAATAAAAAGTAAACTTTAATAATGAAACGGGAAAATACTTAAAGTTAAAATAACAACTTAACTAAAACTTCCAAAATAGTAAAACATACAAATTAATGGCGACCTAGATGTTCAAAATGCTGTCCGTCATTTTGGATACAATGTAATAATCTCTGCCTGGTTGAGAGAACAGCAGTCTCAATTTCTGCTACAGAAATACTTTCGATTGCTTCTCTTATCCTTTCAACCATATTTTCGGGCGTGGTAGGCCTAGTTGCGAATACTAGATCTTTTAGTCTTCCCCACGGATAAAAATCTAGCACAGTGAGGTCTGGTGATCTAGGAGGCCATGGAAATACGCTTCCTCGTCCAATCCATCTAGCAGGATATGTGAGATCTAAAAATTGTCTTACATATCTTGCAAAGTGCGAAGGACACCCATCATGTTGAAAAAAACATGTCACGGCGAATGGCTAATGGAACCTTCTCTAAAAGAGGTGGTAACTCATTTCTCAAAAAGTTTAAATAGACTGCCCCATTTAATCTTTGAAATATAAATGGGCCAATAATTTTTCCCCCCAAAACACCGCACCATACATTAACCGACCATCTCCTTTATAGCTCCATGTAAGTTTAGGGGATCTTGGTGGACACGATATATCTACAGGAGCCTTCCTTCCTATCCAATAAAAAAAATATTAATTATTTATTTTAATAGTAATAGTTTAGGTAATTTTTAAGAAATTTTTAATATTTAATTTTAAAAGGTTTTTAGTTTGTTGATAATAGTTTAGTTACCATAGTAACATATCCAAACATTATTTATTTTCTTGTTTCCATAGCAACTAGACTAAACCAAAATAAACAGCAAAAAAAATTAACAATGGTTATAAAAGCTTATTTTTTAAAAACAACCCTATTCATCGAAATAATAATTAATAAAAAATAAACATCGAAAAAAGCTCACCCTGTATATATTGTATTTTTGCCCCTCTCTAAGGTTTTAATAATTTAGTAGGAACTTTAGTAGGTATATATCTACCTACCTATAGTTGTGAAAGTTATACTTGCTAGATTTAGTATCTGTGGACTGCGGTTCACTTTTATGAAAAGTTTGATTTAAGTTTAAACAAACCACATTTATAAAGACTTACATAAAGCATTTCAACGCAATGACAATATTTGGTTTTTCTAAACCAAGTTAACCAAAGGACGAGAGTGTGAGAGCTAGTGGCTGCCCACAGTGAGTAGGTATATGCAGGTATAGGAGTTCAAATTTCCTTATAATACTACTACAGGACTTGAAAAGGACGGTACAGGACTGTGCGACAGTGCTATGATTAAGTAGATACCATTTTGTAATACAAATTGAAATACAAATGCAATAAAGGTTACAAATTTAACCGACCTCTACATTAAAATTGGATAGGTACAAAGATAAAAAAGATGTAAAAAAAGTAAGTATACCTACTTATCTATTCTATAAGTAAAGTTATCAGTTATCACTGAAAAACTAAATAGGTACCAGCTACCTGTCTAAACATCAAAATATCCAGTAAATTCCAAAGTATACAATAAATGCAAAAAAAAATATGGTGCTTACCTAATTACCTACCTACAAACTGCTCCTGGAGTTGGTCCAATAAACCCCACTCCTTAAGTTTATCTTCAACGAATATATCAATTTTTTTCTTATGCAATTTTAACACTTAACGAAACGAAAAAACCTTAAAACAAATTAATGCCGGCCGATTGATTGAAGGACTGAAGAATGAACAGTTGAACACCTGTGGCATTGGGAATTATAGCAATGCTGCCATCAAATGTATCTTAAAGATTACACCGCCAATTAAAAAAGTTACGTTTCCTTTTTCTTTATTTAAAACTAGAACTTATGCTGATTGGGCTTATTTTTAAATATCCTATTAAATCTTTTTCAATTAACAACTTTAAATCGACTGCAAATTTTGATGCATACCTTTACAACTGTTTAATATTGAATCTGGCAACATTGACGCTAACAACGAAGTTCTAGCGGCAAAGGCAAGGGCGTCGGGCGCGTCCTCCTTTATACACAATTGTGCGTATTATAACTACACAATACATAGTTTAAAATTCTATAATTGTGAAGGGCTATTAGCAAGAATCTTTTTTATTTTACACAATTGTAAATAAAATCAACACAAGCCAGAATAAAAAAATAATTAAAAATTGTAGTAAAAATATACTTGGTTATTAGATTTTTTACCAAACTGCATTGGATTAAAAAAAAAAGTGGAATATTTATACACATTAACTTAATAATTAATATCCACTTGTGGTGTATTAATTTAATATGCAATAATTGTATAAAATACACACATTAAAACATATACAAAATGCCTGAGAATTTTTATACAGGACTGTGAGATATTATCTAACAATTGTGTAATAAAATTAAAAATTTTTTTTTACACAACAAAATGTGAAAAAATCCATCGGGATTTTTCTGTGTGTGGGTAGCATAAACCCTGGAAGCGACTTCGAAATAGACGCCAATCATATCGAATGCATCTTCATTAGTTAAACGCATTTTAATAAAAATCAATATCTTCAAAATGCAAAACACTCAAAACTCAATAACAAAACAGTGACAGTGAATAAGTAAAATAAGAATTGACACGTCTATTGATAATTATGACAGATTGTAATAATTTCATTCATTTGTTTTCCTGCTGTCATTTCCAAAGCCTACTTTTTATTTTCGATTTTAAATTACGTGTTAATATAATCATATGCGTATTATAAATATGTATTTTCTATAATAGGTAGGTTGTTAGACTAAAACAATTATTTTAATAAATGATTATTTTATTAAAAACTTGTATGTCTTTTTGTAGACTAAGAAAATTGACAAAACAATGGATTACAAAAAGCGGTGCAGCGTCACGGCGCCCATAAAGGAAAAAAAATCAGCATTTCCGGTTCTAAAAACGCTATCGACGTGATTTTTTTACCAAATTACTAGTAATTTAATGATATTAAAATAGTTATACCATTGCATACCAAGTCAAACCAAAAAAATTTCTAAATATAAAAAAAAGTTTTGACTTCCCCCCACCACTTTATTTTAAGAAATATAGAAAACATTTACAACAAAAGACAAAGGTAATTAGGAAAGCTTTAAAATGCATATATTATAAATAGCACTTATTTTGAAAAAAATCGTAGAAATAACTAATTTTCTATTTGGTCATGCCTGTGCTGCCCTCTAGAGGCTGTGCCACAATTTTGAAAATAATTGCCAGCATTTTCTTTTAAGCACTTTTGTAAAAAAAATTTTTACCGGAACGCTCTCTCTCAATTAGCCGCTGAGATATAGCCGGTAAACATTCTTATTTGCCCACCCGGTACATAATACACTTTCTAGGTACTTTATAGAGTAGTCAATTGTATAGTCAATCTTTTATACCTTTTTTAGTTCTTTGAAAATCAAATATCGGGAAGAACCGATTGACATGGTACTCTTTTTCTGCATACTTATGGTGATAACATAAGGGTTTTAGTACCACTAATGATTCTCTGAAGATTAAACATTTGAGGTAACCGAAATTCATTGATTACCGTTAAGGGTTTTTAATTATTTAAATAAATCAATTGACATTTTTAGAAAATTAGTTTTTCAATAGATCATGCGTACCATTTCTGTAAAAAGATACTATTTTCAAAAATTGGAATAATCCCATCGACATGGTACGCTTTTTTCAGCTATTTGAGTCTTCACCACAAATTAAATACACTTATCCACTTAGTTTTTTTTTTCAGCTAACTTTTGCTGCCTAATTCAGAATTTTAATCATATTGTAGTGCCAGTAACAGTTCCCTTAAAATTGAAAAAGATATCAAAATAAATTTGATTTTTCATAAATTTTTTCAATAATGGGATTTTTTCTAAAAACCAATCAAATCGTGTTATTCTAGCATAGCAAGATACCATAACCAGTTAAAAACATGTTTTTCCAATCGTCACTCGCCATCTCCCTGATAAGAATCATCCCACTTAGTCGACCCATAAAAGTCGTTTTATGCCCCTGAATAAATAATTATTATTTTTAATGCTTACGTATTCTTAATTACTATAATAAAAACTAATCAAAAATATATAAAAAGCCCAAAAGGAAGGATCCTTCTGGTGATAAAAATACCGTTTTTTTTTCGTTCGGTGGGTTTAAATGGCAAATTATAATGAATGGATTAATGAGATTACGATTCAAGGAAGTCGAGTTTTTTCTCCCTGAGGTGTGTATAAAAGTGTCTCAATCAACTTAAAAATCATTAAAAATTGATGATATTTCCTTGAAATACTAGAAAAAGACACGAGATAGTCATGCATTTAAATTAAAGGAAGAGAAGCTATAAAAGTTGCCGTGCCTCTTCCCTCCCGGTTAACGATAGCGAACATGGAACGGCGATAAATTCCAATTTTATGGCCCCAACATTTACACTTTGCCCCGACTCTTTTTTATGATTCTTTTTTATGATTTTTATGATATGAAATGAACCGTTTGCGTTTTCCACGTTTCAGGGCACGACTACTACTTCATTTCCACGTCGACTTCGGACGATCTCCACAGGCGGATAGGGGGCAGGTGTACCACCCATAACATGAAGATCGTCTTTAAAGTGTGGGGAATGCCCGCCCAGAGTCCCACCCAGCCGCCCACGCAACCGCCTACGCAATCGCCGCCAAGACTATGGTAAGTTACCGCCTTCGAGCTGTCAAAAATCGTTTGTCAAACGGTTTTTTTTTTTGAAAAATAATAAACTTATCTACATGGTATTCATTTTTTAACTATTTTTTACTAAATTTACTGGTAAAATCAGAATTTGGGTCCCGTCAATGGTTCTCACAAAATCAACGGCTTTTTGAAAAAAGATCCGGTATTAATTTTTAACACTTTCAATCAATGATGTTTTAAAAAACACAATAAATCTATCAACATGGTACTTATTTTTAACAATTTTTTGCTGAATAATTTAATGGTAAAATCAGATTTTCTGTATAGTATAATAATTTAGGATTTTGTAATAAAACATAAACTTATGTGTTTTTAAATGGAACACCTTATATATTTTTAAATAGAAAAATTCAATTTGTTTTTTCGTTTTTAAGAATATAACACCATGGACTTAGTTTTAAAAATGACTAAATAAAAAACAATTTTCGTAAAATAATTACTTATTATTGTAATTTTAATGGTAATAGACATACTAGTAATTTTTGTAGAAACTCCTAGTTTGTTTAGGACAAACTATTTATATTTTAACTACGAAAATCAGACGACCCACTAGCATTTTTGTAGCAGCCGCTAGTTTCTTCTTCCTTCATACACTTTGAATTATCTTCTATACTTATTCGAGAACTACGAACGCAATTTGGGAATTCATATTGATCTAATAGTAACAGAATCTTCTAGATTGTTGGGTTATATTTTTCGTAAATGTTAAATGTTTTCTAGTTCTCGAGCTATTAAATGATTATTTAATACATTTATTTTTGGCAAATTGAACTTTGGAGGCATTATTTGGAACCCTAGGTATGGAATTTACACTGATCGATTGGAGAGCATCCAAAACAAATTTTTAAGATTTCTTTCTTATAAAAGCCGCTTCGGTTCATATCATGATGTCAATTCAATTCGAGAGCTTTTTGGCGTGATTTAACTCCTCGACAGACGTTAGATAACTGAAGTTTCGTTTTTATGCAAAGTAATGAATTGTTGGCTAAACACTCCTCCTATTTTGTCACTTTTTAAATTTAACATTCCTCAAGTCAACATCAGATCGAGCGAATTATTTTTTATTCCATTCAGGAAAACAAATCTTGGTCAGAACTCTCCATTATGTAGAATAACAAAAAGTTATAATTTGTACTGCCGTTCATTGGACGTTTTTAACATAGTCACTTAGTACTGTGAAAAATACTTTAAAAGGAAATATTGTCTTTGAAAGTTCTTGAGGCTAATGTAGAAATTTAGCATTAGAAAGTTGCTTTTTTTTAGATATAGGTATTCTTTTATATTCAAATTATTTTGATTTATGTACTTAACCATTTAGTCTTTATATTATTCTTAATAAAATAGTATATTTAAGTTAGTTAAGATAAGTTTGTGGATACTTTTTTGAGCTTGTAGCCTGTTGTATCCCTATTTGGTCACCAAATAAATTTAAAAAAATAAATAAAATAAATAAACCTACTAGTAACTTTTTTACAAGCTCCTAGTTTCTTTATTCACACAGTTTCACAGTACATCCTCCTCTTTATAACTAAACTAATAATAAAATAAATAAACCTACTAGTAACTTTTTTACAAGCTCCTAGTGTCTTTATTCACACAGATTCGCAGTACATCCTCCTATTTATAACCGAAGCAACCGCCAGTTACTTTCCTGATAGATTTAGTATAATGATAATCAACTAGTAACTTTTCTTCAAACCCCTAGTTTCGTTTTGCATTTATACCTTTTTTTATTCAAGTACAGCATTCAACAATTATGAACCCCTACATGTTTTACTATGCTTTCCTACTTTTTCCTGCGAAGCGTTTTATTTTTAAAGATACAATTACGGACGATAGTTATTTTAATTGTACCTTTTCGATTTTTAAAGTATTTTGCAAATAAACTTAAATTTTTGTGCAATTATGATAAATGTGATAAAAATAGAATAAAGTGAAGAAACATAAAATTTATTAAATAAACGCATAAAAAATTCTAACAGGTTAGAGAAACTAATATGTAGAAATAATCCTCGTAAAGCAACGCTTTTGATTTTTATGGCTAAATTAACGGATTTTTAAATTATAAAAGCTGTAAATATATTTTTATTTAAATGATGGGTAACACAATTTGCTTATTGATGTAGAATGTTAGTTGAATCTCTATTCTTACTCATATTCTTTGAAATTGACTTAAATGCAACATTTTTTTTTCATGGCATGGAGTTGCTAATTAACGGTTAAAGAAAAAAACTGTAAGGACAAGAAAAATAAAGTAAAGAAAAAAAACATTATAGAAACGCATTAAGGAAAGTCTTAATGAATATCAAAATAACCGCTGTAAAGCAAAACTTTATGGGCTTGTGTTTATATCTATGGAGTTTTTTAAACCTACATGAATTATCCAAGGTACACATGATGCAAACTTCGACTAAAATGCTTACCAATATGTGTAAATAATGAGTTTTAACTGACAGAAGCTTAATCATACAATAGTTGTAAAATACAAGTAGAAAAACTCTAGGTTGTTTCTTCATGCACTCTGAATTATGTTCAATTTATAACAATCTACTAGTAATTTTTTAAGAAACATCTGGTTTTTTTTTCATAATGTACTTTTACATTACATTTACATTTTTATTCTTAATATTACAATAGTTGTATAATACTAAAGTACAAAAACCTTATAGCAGTCTTTTTACAAACCCCTAGTTTCTTTTATGATTAATCTGTGACTAGACTGTGACTAGAATTTTTAGATTACGAAGATAATAAAAAAAATTATTAAAGTTATAATACTGAATAAGAATAGGTATCGGAGTTTTGGATTAGGTATCTTTTGTGCAATATATTTGGCTTTAATTTTTGTAATGTAATTAAGTAGCTTTTTTGACCTACATGAATTATGTAAGGTATACATGATGCTAATTTCGACTAAGTTAGCTAAAATGCTTACCAACCTGTGTACTATCTATTATTTCTACATCAGTTGCGATTAAAATCAATGCAATAATAAGTTTTAACCGACAGAAGCAAAATCATTAATCTCATTATGGTTACAATCTTATCAAGTTTCCTTAAAGCTGTCATGCTTCTTAATGCGTTTCTTCAATTTTTTTATTGTTTTTTCACTTCTTTTTTTAACAACTTTTTCATTTGATTGTTTTTCTAGGCTCCTTTGAATATCATAACAGCATTTTTCCTTAATAGTCTGGACCCTTAGGATCATATCTGTTGGAACCATATGTCTTCCAGATCTTCTTCGATTTCTCTCCAAAAATAATTGGTCAACATGCTTCCATACCGTTCAGAGTTTACTGTTAAGGCTCTCCCACGATTGTTTTCAAAAAAATACGGACCAATGACACCACCAGATCATAATGCACACCATACAGTCACTTTTTCGGGATGCAAAGGCCTTTCTACGATCATCTGAGGATTTTCAGAACCCCATATGCGGCAATTCTGTTTATTTACGTAGCCACACAGCGTATAATGAGCCTCATCACTGAAGAAAATTCTGTTCAAAAAATGAGCATCAGCAGCTTGTTGTTCAAGCACCCAATTTGCGAAAGTTCTGCGTTATCCATGGTCTGTAGGCTTAAGTTCTTGAGTGAGTTGGACTTTGTACGGATGGAGCTGTAAATCCAAATGCCTCGCCACAGTGAGTCGTAAGACAAACCCAAATTTTGAGCACGTCGAGGAATTGACAAATTTGAGTCTTCCTCCACACTTTGAGCCACAGCAGCGATATTTTTAGCTGAACGAACGTTACGGTGATGCACGTGCCTTACAATATCAGTAACCGATCCAGTCTCTTCAAATTTTCTTACTGTGTTCGAAATTGTTTGCTCTGTAGGACGATTATGTCGACCGTAATCAGCTCGTAAAGCTGTAAACGTTGACACAGGAGAATCACCAATTTTATAGAACAATTTAATAATTTTAGTAAGTTGTTCGACTGTTAAACGATCCATATTTATAAATGGCAAACCTTCAACTAAAAAAAAAAACGTTTCACATGACGTTTATTTCTGGTGTCAAACGTGATGACAGGTGTCAAACGGCAGGGTTGTACTTAGCCAACCTCGAATTGGGTAACCCGCTAATACAATAGTTGTAAAATACAAAAGTAGAAAAACTCTATGTTGTTTCTTTATGCACTCCGAATTATGATCAATTTATAACAAGCTACTAGTAATTTTTTCAGGAACATCGGGTTTTTTTTTCATGATGAACTTTTTTTAAGTCAAGACACAATAACCCACTAGTAATTTTTTTAGAAACCCCTAGTTTCTTTTATGATAAACTGGTTTTAGATTCTACCGATAATAAAAAAGATTTTTTAAAGCTATATTACTGAATTTAAAATAAGAATAGTAGGTATCGGATTTTTGGATTAGGTATCTTTTGTGCAATGTATTTGGGTTTAATTTTTTTAATGTAATTAAGTAACTTTTTTGACCTACATATATTAAGTATCTAAGGTACACATGATGCAAACTTGGACGAAGTTAGCTAAACTGCTTACCAACCTGTGTACTATCAACTTATTTTTACATCAGTTGCGTTAAAAATCAGTGCAATAATGAGCTTTAACCGACATATGCAAAATTATTAATCTCATTATGGTTACAGTCTTATACTGATGTTGAATGATAAGAACTCAATTTTGATAATAAAAATGTAAAAAAAAACATTTATACTATTTTTTTTTCACTAACAAATAAAATCTGTTGCTTTACTAAGATTACTTTCAGATTTGTTTTAAATTTCCTTAAAGCTGTCATGCTTCTTGATGCGTCTCTTCAATTTTTTATTGTTTTTTCTTTTAATTTTTTTAACAAATTTTTCCTTTGACTGTTATTCTAGGCTTTGTTGAATATCATAACTACATTTTTCCTTAATAGTCTGGACCCTTAGGATGATAAATGCATTGGATTTTTATTTAGTTTTTTTTTATAGTTTTTAACAAAAATTAAATAGTTAAATGAGCCAAGGAGTAGTGAATTTAATTTTTTTTTCTTAATAATTCAATCGTATACCTGTTTGTATTTCCAAATAGAAATAACTAAATAAATAAAAAGTTAGATTTGCCTAAAATTGACTTTGGCAAAAATATTAAATTTTTATTAGACATTAGAACCAGTAGGTAGGTATATTATAATTTCATTAAGTAATTTTTTTTTATATTTCTTCTTATGACTTATTTAAAGGAAAGACTAATTTCTCCTTATATCTCATAATTGTGTAGGTAATAACGATGCATAACTTAAATGAATGTCATGAAAAATTTACTACATTTTTGTTATTAAAAAATAAAAGGACATACAAAGCTATGAACTATATCTTTACAACCACTGCAAAAAAAAAGCTTAGGAGCAATCCTCCTAATGAACATTTTAATGCTGCGTACAATGATGCGTTACACAATGAAGGTTCCCATTTGACATATCAAAGTGAATTTAGCAGGAGGTGAGGAGGTCATTGAAGTAAAATATAAAATTAAACGTCCTGCTGTATATCTAAATGGACGTGGAAGTTATTAAGTGTGGTTCGTTTTGAAACGAAAGGAGTCTAGATAAAAAGATATAAAGCGAGGGTGAGCACTCTACCTGTTCGACGCGACGACTATACAGTGTGTGTCAGCCAAATGGAATAAATTAGCTAATAAATAAGACGGGAGCGTGTTGGAAAAAACGCTCGAACACGTCGATTGGTTTTTATAGTTGCCCATTTTTTTTCATAAATACTTTTTATACAGGGAGTATCAGATAACATAATCAGATAACATAACACCCTGTATGTTAATTAATTTTTAGATTCCTCAGATCATTTTAGACATATTTTGTATACAATGTCCTATATCTATCTTTGACTGTTTCGGTAATATTAAGTAAAATACAAAAAATAACATTTAGCAAAGAAAATTATTTATTCGCCGAAAATTGTTAAAAACATATTCAAAAACTTATACATAATACAAATCTAAACAATAATGTCAATGTAGGAGATGTTCAAAATGCTCGCCACGAACGTCGTCTTGGCAACACCCTACCCGTAAATAGAAATTTCTTCTAACGTTACTCAACATCTCAGGTGTGATCGATCTAATTGCCAGGGTTATTCGTCTTCGTAAGTCAGCTAAGTCAGTGGGTTTAGTTTTGTATACAATAGTTTTCACATATCCCCATAAGAAAAAGTCTAATGGCGTCAGGTCAGGAGACCGTGCTGGCCATTCCATCGATCCTCGCGATCGAACGCATGGAGTGGTGCTCCATCTTGTTGAACCTATATCATATTCGCTGGAACTTGTGGGTTTTCTGGATCAGGATACAAGTTCGCCAACGTTGGCACTACATTATTTTGAAGCAATTCTAAATAATTATCGTCATTCAAATTGCCCTCTATAAAAAAGGGACCTATGATCTGATCTTCAATAATTCCTGCCCACACCTTTTCAGGGTATTGAGTATTGTCTTCTTTTGTCCAGCGAGGACCCTGGACCAATAGCGGCAATTTTGACGATTGGCATGACCGTGAAAATAGTAAAGATGCACTCATCAGAAAACATAACATGTTCTAATTGGATCACATTGCTGTCTAACATTGCCATCATTTGTTCACAAAAATACATTCTCCTGTCAAAATCGTCTTCCGTGGGCTCCTGGGTGGGTATAATTTTGATGCATTTTATTTTCTTTTAATATTCTAATAACTGATGAATAGCTAATATCGAGTACTGG
Organism: Anthonomus grandis grandis; assembly: GCF_022605725.1. NCBI lineage: Eukaryota > Metazoa > Arthropoda > Insecta > Coleoptera > Curculionidae > Anthonomus > Anthonomus grandis. Next base: position 33,711,368 of record NC_065547.1, on the reverse strand, counting down.
GGCTGCTTTCCGAGTAGATGTATGTGGGTGTTCCTTAAACTCAAGCATAACAGCCAATTTGGTATCCTCACTTATTGCATTGGCAGCTGCTTTTTTTACCTGCCTAACATGGCCCAGCTCGCGGAATTGCTTTTGTATTTTACTAATTGTTCCTTGGGTTAAAGGCGGCAAATTTGCAAATTTTTTGTGAAATAAGCGAGCTACTTCCATTTGCGTCCGTTTATTATCGCCATAGCCAATCATCTGTAGAATTGTTATTTTGTGCATTTCTGCTAAATGAACCATTTTTCTGGCTTGTAGTTAATGACATTGAAACGACTATAGCACTGACGACTACTTCTGTCATGCAACATGAGTCAACATTAAGTCTGGCATTTTAAACCAAAGTAAACAACAATTTTTAGTTTTTTTTTATTCTCATATCAATAAAAAGGAATGCTGAAATAGTTTTTGCTTGCTTTATCATTACCAAGACCTAAATGGGCAAGAAGTAGGGTAAACTGTCCAACAGTGAACTATTTTTATTTTTTACTCATTTTTTAAAGAGAATAGAGAAGGTAAAAATTTGCAAACTTCAGTTTATATTAGTTATTATAATGATGTATTAAATACAGGCACCATTTAACAAAAAATAATATAGAGTTAATCTTTATAATTTTTTTTTTTAAAACCTGTTTTGTGGTTTACTGTATACCACCTTGTGGGTACAATGAACCATCTACACTGTTCACAGTGAACCAAAAACAAAAAAAAACGAATGAAGTATGATTATGTATTTTTAAATAATTACAACCAGTTTTAAAGTTTTAAATTCTAAAAATAAGAACTTCTTTTAGAAAACTAAGAACAAAAAACAAAACAAAAAAAACTTAACTTTTACAAAAAAATAGGAATTTTAACGAACATCTAATAAACCTAAATTAACATTAAATTTAAAATAGGAATTTTGCCTTGAGGTACTTCCATTAATATGAGGCTTTGGTAAAATAGTTTTTATGTCCGCTAGATCTATATCTGCCATATCTGTAACAAGAGGCATGTAAAACATATTGCCTATAACTTTTCTACGCAAGAACGTTACAGAAAACTATTTTTATTTTCTTTTAAAATTTTCCCTACATAATAAATAATATTTTTCTTTAATTGAAATTCTACAAGCACAAAGCCATCAGGAAGTGGGGCTCTCTCAAGAGCAAACTTAATACCTGGCAACGCTTCATCTTCTGATGTCTCATTATCACTGTCTAAAACCAACGAAGTGTCTGAGCTTGACGATGAATCCATTAGGACTCTCTTTGTCTTCTTCGGAACTATTCGTCTTTTACCTTGTTGCTCCATTTCCAAGAGGTCCTTTTCAGGAGTGTCAGTTGCAATTAGACTCCTTCCCGCTTTGCGTCTTTTCCTTGTATTTTTTCTGGCGGCTGCACGGAGTGGTGGTTGAAATTCTTTGGGAGATATAAAAATATTTTCGTTGTTTTGTTGATACGAAGTGGATGGAATAGGAGACTCTATATTTAAGTTTTTCTCGATACCATCTGGTTGATTGGATATAGTAGCTTTTTCTTTTGACATGTCACGTTGTGAAGAGTTTCTGTTTTCTTCAATATCATCTCTGTCATCTGGGTTTCCATTTTCCACCTCTTGGTCCAAAATATATAGGTTCAGGGTCAGATCTATCGGTGACGGAGGTAGGCATAAAGTCAACTTCTGAAAAAATGTTACGATCAAACGGGAATATGCCTGTTTTCCGAAATGTATTTGTAATTGTAGATGGTGTCATAGCTTTCTGATAAGCTATTCCAATAAAAGATGCTAATTCATAAATAGTAACGGGAATCCCAGGATTTCTCAGTATCCAAGAATCAATAGAGGCATTATAATATTCTTTAAACGGCTTCATTATACCAACATCTAATGGTTGGGTTTTCTGCGTTGTATGGGGTGGAAGGGTTAAAATATTAACACCGTTTTCCTTTGCAATATCAATAGCTCTGATTGTCAGGTGCGATTCGTGGTTGTCCATAATCAATATGGATGGATTCTCTTTTGAAGATGAGCTATGCTTGACAAAATGAAGCATCACCTCGCTAAAGAGATCTGAATTCATCCAGCCAATGGACGTTGCCAAGCCCAAAGAGCCTGGTGGAGCTCCATTAAGCATATGCGGTTTAAAATACACTCTGGGAAATATTAAAGCTGGCGGTAGACTTTGCCCACTTGCACTTATGATACAACATGTAGTAACTAATGTTCCCTTTTCTCCACTGGTTAATTTGGACAAGCATCTTATACCCTTGGGTGCCAAGACTCTTTGAGGTTTTTGCACGGTAGTAGTGGAAGTTTCGTCCAAATTAAAGATTCGCGTCCCATCGGCAAACCGTGGATCTCTTTGCAAAATATTATAAAGATTATCAAAAAATTTTCCCACATTTGATCGGTTAAAAGAGGTTGCTCTGGCTAGACTACAACGCTCTGGGCATCTTAGCGTCAAGGTTGGATGTCTTTGGCGAAAAGAACGCAGCCATTCTATTCCAGCTAACTCCTGTTTTGACCATGAAGCAGGCATTTTTATATTATTTTTTTTTGCCATTTGGTAAGCAATCCTACGACAATCTTTATTTGTTACGCCGTAAAAAGCATAAGCACATTCATATATGTATTCCACTAACGACTTTTCTTGCTCCACTGTAAATACTTTGTTAACCTCATAGTTTGGAGTAAGTCGAACATCGTCTCCTAACTGTTGCTGCTTCATGAAGTATCTCCGAAGTGTTGGATAGGGAATAGATTTCCTTCTAGAGGCTTCTCGTAGGCTAATTCCCGTATTCTTGAGAGCAAGAGCGTCAGCCATTTGTGCCTCAGTGTGCTTTCCGATTTTACGTTCTCGTTTTTTGCGAGCCATGATGCTAAAAGTCAATTTTTTTATAAATATCATTTTATAGATAATACGGTCCACAGTGAACCGATTTACTGTGTACACAGTGAACCGATTCACTGTGTACCGGTTCACTGTGTAAATTTGCTACTATCCAATAAAAAAATTAATAACAAAATAGCAATAATGAAAAACAAAAGAATTATTATTTATAAGTTGGCTAAAAAGAATCAACAATAGATGACACTATCAAACATTTCAAAATATTTGAGCAAACACCCCAAAAACATTGGGTAAATGAACAAACGAAATTTAGTTTGCTTACCTGAAAACACACAATTGCACGTGGTGAACAAACAATTGCACGTACTGATCGACGAGAATCGACTAGCATACGTTAGAGATGCTTTAAGCGGTCCCCACCACACACACTAACGACCGTTGGTAAATGTAGTTGCGCCAAATTTGAAAATGGTTCTCTGTGTACTGTGGTTCACTGTTGGACAGTTTACCCTATTAAGTGAGTTGTACAGAATCTTGAAAAATAAATAATTTTCTTTTCTAAACGTTATTTTTTGAATTTTACTTAATATTTCCGAAACAGTAAAAGATAGGTATAGGACATTGTATACAAAAAATATCTAAAATGATCTGAGGAATCTAAAAATTAATTAACATACAGGGTGTTATGTTTAAACTAAGCAAGTTGGTATTGACCACCGTTATCTGATACACCCTGTATAAAAAATTTTTATGAAAAAAAATGCGTAAGTATAAAAACCAATCGACGTGTTCGAGCGTTTTTTCCAACACGCTCTTATCTATTTATTAGCTAATTTATTCCATTTGGCTGACACACACTGTATATAGCTCATGTTTTATCCATTTATTTACACAATGTTGTCTTCGCCTAGCCTAATAATTAGCCTAATAGTTAGAATATACTATTTCTTTGAATAAAGGCATGTCTATTTATTTATAATCCTGGCAAGACTAACCAAATTAAATAAAAAAGTATTAATATATTTCTTAAATTCTAGGTGGTCAGTGACCCCGCCAAGACCTACCCCGCCTACAAACCCTACCACGACCAGTCGAAGTACCGTATCAACGACGAAGAAATCGAAGGCCTACAACAAACACCCCAACGAAGTGGTGAAGAGCGAGGAGCTGACGCTAGGTGGCGCCTCGAGCGCCTCGGTGCTACTCTCGAACACTATTTTGCTCTGTGTGATCGCGCTCAGGGCGCTACAGTCTATGCGATGAATGTTCTCTTAATTTTTTTTAACAAATAGACTGTACAAAAAAAAGTGATATTAACGTGTAAGAAGGTGAGAGAGACCTTCGTGTCTAGTGAATGTTTTTTTTTTATTTTTACAATTTTTTTAGTCGTGAATTGTTGTTGTCGCCTTCCCAGCCCACAGCCACCGCCACTATTCCCGGCATTTTTGTGAACACTGGTGTTTATAGTGGTGTCCCAATTTGTTGTTATACGGGTTGTTTTTGTGACTGTTTTAATGTTTTTTTTTTGTGATTATTACAGTGTTAAATAGTGCGAAGAAACTTATCGACCTATGGTGCGATCAGATTTTTGACCCACTGATCCTTTTTTAAAAACCCAATAAAAAACTCAGTTTTTAAAAAAGAAAAGCATTTTAAATTTTCACAAAAACTAACCTGACAACGTCATGCTCTGAGAGAGCCTAAACATATGTATCGTCCATATAAATGTACCCCCGTGTAAAAGATGTGTTACACAATACTACGAATATTTGTTCACTATATAGGCACTAAGACATCCCCCATCCCTATATATATATATATATATAATATAATATATATTTATATACTTGAATGTGTGCCCACGCCCCCATGTAAACCCCCCACCCCACTCGTTTTATAAATTTATAAAACGCCAACTGTTGAGAAACCCCTTATGACAACATGATAATATATTTGAAAATTGTAGATATTATAATGTAGAAACGAACGTTGAAAATCGAATTAATTTATTTAAATTTTTTTTTCACTTTAATACATAACAAACGTGACATATAATTAGAGTTACAGTTTTCCCTATTGCCGATCCGTACTATATATAGGAATAATGTCGATTTGTTATGTGTTAAATAAAAAAAAAGAAAAACGAAAGGTGCCACTATTTTTTTAGGTACCACGGCCTGTATTTTACGAATTTATTAATGAAAATGCGCCTACATTTTTATTAGTCTGGCCCTAGCTTGTAAGTAGGGTCGGACTTTCTACTTTTAAATTTTTTTTTTAAAAATGATAATATGCCCATTGAGATGGTACTCTTTTTCACCTACTTTTTGCTGACTTAGTCGATAGTGAAATCAAATTTTTGGTACCACCGATGGTTCTTTTAAAATTGGACAACTTTCTTATAAGAGTCCCATGTCGATAATTGAACCACTGAACCAGCGACATGGAACTTTTTTGTAAATAATTCAGAGGGAAATCAAATTTTTAGTACCACTGACGGCTCCCTCAATAATTAAAAACATTGTGAAAAATCTTAACAAACTCATCAAGGTGGTACGTTTTTCAGCTACTATTTCCTGAATAACTCAGAAGTAAAATCAAATTTTTAGTACCACGGACCGTTTGCTCAAAATTATAACTTTCTCAACAATAAACTCATCAAGATGGTAAGGGAAACTGTTGTACTTTGTACCACATTTTTTCTAATTTTTTTTTAACTACATTTTTGCGTCTATAAATATGTCCAGTTGTTGTCTACGCTTTTTTATACAAATTTGCATTCAAGAATTTAGTATATCTACTTAAGAAAAAAAAACCATTTAAAACTATTGCATAGTGGTCCATGGTACATAGTGGTACATGGTCCTTGAGCCAAGCATTGAACATAGTTGTACATAAATTGTTTGTTTTTTCAATCACACACAAAGTAACATTAAAGTTGGTGTACAAAAATTCTTTTTTAGATAGTATTAATAGATACAAAAAATAATTTGCTTAATCTAGTTTTACAAAAATCACCAAAGTAGTCCTTCCACTCTTCTCCTTCAACCTCTGCGAACACTACCACACTACTTACACTACTTTTCTCTACTTTTGTCGCTAAACTGTGAGAAAAAGCAGTATACGCATATTTCTTCATCACCACTGTCTTCATTATCAGTTGATATAAGAGACATCACTTTAGAGTCAGACGAAGAACTTTATACTTCTTTACTCAAGTTAACTTTTTTTGACTCTTTTTTTAGCTGTCTCTCTCCTTTCCTCTTATTTTTCTTGCTATCATCCACCTGAGGGTAAGGCTGAACGTTTTCTGGGTAAGGAATTTGTCTATGTTTTATTTGTATTTGATCTTGGCGTCTAAGGAACTGCAGATGAATGCGAAACTGACGAACAGTAAGTTAAAGTTTAGGGCCCAGGATCTGAAGATGCATCAATAACTGGATATAAGGCTGAAGACGTAAATGGCACAGATAAGAATAACGAAGAGGATGACAAACCTACAGCTAAAGGCAGATCAGGAGGGCTGGATCCAACTTTGTCAGTGGTTTAAGTCCCTTTAGTATTTGCTGGCCTCTATGTTCCTACATGACCGCAAAGGAACGAAGAAAATCTTCATCAGTTGATATTATTGAACGGGGATATTCCTGATTTTCGAAAGCCGGACAAGATATTACCCGGAGTACAGGCACGAAGATATGCTGTTACCAAGACTCCTGCCACGTTGTATATATCAAAGGTTTTTCCTTTGTTGTAGAAGCCAGGTTCCAAGAGTTTGGTTGTAATAGTTCCTCGAAGGTTCCTAGATAGAGAGCTCTAAAGACTCCAGCCTATGTGAGGTATGTGGGGCAAATATAACAATTACAATACCTGCATCGAATGCTTTGCCAAAGAATTGTCGGACCAAGATCGATTTCATGGTTCTCTAGAATTAACGGGACGCGATCATCCTTAGATCTTTTTACAGCATGCATAAAACGACGCAAAAATTTTATAAACAATTTTTGGTTTGACCAACCTGATGATTTTGCCGGATCCTCCAAAAAGCATCTTTTTTTTTAAATGGACTTTTGGAAAGATAAACATTGGAGGCAACGAATTATCGATCTCATGCAAATAACAGTTAAGAGGATCCCTCTTTCAGCCGAAGGGGCATTGCTTAGCTGCTTTACACCTTTCGGAGCAACTATTCTAGATTGGCCTTGAACCAAGCTCAGCCCTGTTTCAACCAGGTTTCAAATTTGGAAATTCATTTCACCTTAAAGCAGTTTACACAACATAACTTTCTTGAGTTTCCATTTTCTATTCTTTCTCAGAGTTCCTTGTACCATATGTGACCCTTATTAAGATATGGCTGGCATAGTTTCGTAACTACTGATTGGGCATGACCTGCATTCCCGTCGACTATTCCTTTTCCAATGCATACCAGACAATAAAGTATGTTTCCATGGGATAACACACTTTTTGTATGTTTCCTTTAATGTTCTCACGACCTCTTCGACTTTGTATAAACGGGATGTTTTTTCATCTTCTCTCGACATATTTAAATCTGTTTCTCGACATTGCTCTGCTACATACTGGATAAGCATAGAGTGGCTGAGTATTCTAATAGGATTCCAATAAACCGGCAAAACTCTTTAGAAAAAAGTGGCTTCTACCTGTTCATTGTAATAACACATTTCCCACAATCGCCATTTCTTGAAGATTATAACCCAATCGCAAATTTTTCCCATGAGAGTCTGATCGAACAAGAGCCAATACAAATACCTCAGATGCAGAAGAATCAGCCGGAATGTTTACTTTTTATCTTAAATTACAGTAAAATCAGAGGTTTTTTTAGGTTTTTCGTTCTTCTCTACTCAAAATGAAACATCTTCCGCTGCTGGATTGTGTGAATGGTGTTCATTGCTATCACTATCAACATACTCTGCACCATTAACTTCACAATTTTCTTCGCTGGAGTCCGATTCAGATCATGGATGGTGAGTACTGTCGAAGTCTTAAAACGGTTCTCCAAGCGTTTCCTCATCGCTTGATACGTTCATAATTGCATCGGCCTCAGCTTGAAGCTCGTCTTCTCTCAGAAAACGTGACATCATATTATGACACCTGCAAATTAATTTTGTAGAGAGCTTGAATCTTAACTAGCCTAGTTCATAAATTGCATATGGCAAGTAGTAAGAAATAACGCGTATGACGCCAGGAAAATAAACTACTAATATTCAAATGGAGCTATTCATACATTGCCGTAGAACGCAATCCGTAAGAAGTAAAAGACGCATGAAATGGCTCAGTTTCATTTTTTGCGTCTTTCTTCTTCCGAAATCGTGAGTAAATGGTAATAAAAATAGCAAAAATCACTTCCAACTAAATAAATAAAGCCATTAGTACGCAGAGAAAATCATAGATTAATACTACTACGAGTATGTCAATTATTCATAAAATTAAATGTGACTCCAGCTGACAATAAATGACTTTGATTGGACAGACATCATAAATTTTGCTACGTGTCTTATTTCTTACGATTTTAATTTATAAATGCATAGACTCCTTACTGCTTGTGAGTTATTTATTACGTTTTATTTCTTACTGCATAATGTACACAATTTATGCCAAAACTATGTACGTGTCGTCACATAAAACATTTCCACCGAAACTCAATTTTATATTTTTATCTTAAACCAAGCGATTCGCATGTGTCAGGCCTATCCATATGCATCAAAATTTTAGGCCTCTATCTGTAGTCCAAATGATTTATATACCTATTCATTGAGTATGATCGAGCAACTAGCTCATATATGAGATGGCTTGTAGCAAACGTATTAACCTCCGGTTCTCGAATTGTTTTTCATGTTGTTTCAAAAACCATTTTATCCATTCTTTGCGGGTAATTTCATCATCTTTCCAAATATCTGGTATATTTTTATTATTAGCTTTTGCAAATTTAAAAGCCAACGTTTTGACACCCTTCTTTGTTAAACCATACTGCATTCTAGCTATAGCTTGAATCTAAGTAACAAGGCTTAATTCGTCTTTATCTGTAAATGCTTTCCTCGCAGCATAATTGGCTGAAGACCGACATTCAGTGTTTTCTGTATTTTTAAATTTCGGTAGTTTACCTGCTGATATTAAACACTTTTCACTTCTCTGTAGGTCGTTTATCATATGCTGCAACGACTTGTACCAAGATCCACGATGATGGATGGATTGAAGGAACACGATAATTTCATCTTATTTAAGACAGCTCCCCATATAGAACTGTCTATTAAAATTTACAAACAACAACAAGCATTTTACTTACCAAAAACTCCACGTGTTTAATCTGAAATATTTCTCGTTCAACAGTTTCACAAAAACTTTACTTTTACCACACGAATTTGCGTTCTTTCACCAAAACTGTAAAGTCCATTTGCACCGCTATAATGCAACTGAGGAGTTGTTTAGGTCAAGATTGTAAGGAAGCAACAGAATCCTGCTACTCAAAATGGTCCCAGGTACACTATGGTCTAGGTACAACAGTTTTACTCTTTTCAGCTACTTTTTTCTGAATGATTCAATAATGAAATCAAAGTTTTAGAACCACAGACAGTTCTCCCAAAGATATAAAACTTCAATCACAATAAACCGATTAAGATGCTACCCTTTTTCAGCTTCTTTGTCCTGAAAATTCAGGAGTAAAATCAATTTATTAGTACCACTGATGGCTCTTCTGTTGAACTGAAGTTTTTTAAAAACCACAATAAACTCGTCAAGATAGTACTCTTTTTCATCTACTCTTTTTCTGAATAATTCAACAACGATACCAAATTTTTGATAACACTGGGTGGGGTTGGAAAAAAGTCGAATGGTACCACAATGTTTTTTTTTTAGTACCAAGGCCTATATTTTACGAATCTATTAATAAAGACGCGTTTTTAAATCGATTTTCTTTTTTTGCGAAGAAAATTCCGTTAGTCCGTCCCTGGCCTAAGAAACGTTTTTACAAGGAGAAACGTGCTTTAAGGCGTGGCCTGTATGCAGGGCCGGACTATGGTTGTTTGGACACACGCAAATTGGGCCTAGTAATATAACGATTTCAACTATATAAAATTATCTGTACAGTTTTTTATATGTTACGTAGTAAAACCGTTTTAAGTATGCGAACGCGCATAGTGACCAATCATAAAGGGGTATATGGGAAAAAAACACAAACACTAACCTAACATTTTTGCCCTTAATTGAAAAATCATTCCAGTTCCCATATAACCCTTTATTAACAAAAAAAAATGTGTAAATGTTATAATATATTTTTCCTGGTCAGTTAATTATTTCTAATATACATATAAAGTGTTGAACGTTTTTCGGACAAATATAATTATATTAAGTGGATCTTGACGCGTATATTTGTATATTATTAAAGACTGAAAAAATCCTAGTTTTATTGTGTTATATATATAAAAAAAATGAAAAAAGTATTAGGTGAAGATGACGTGGTGCGCCGCCATTTTTTTTTCCTGTTTAGAAGTTAGATTTAATAGACCGGGTTTACATAGAGCGTTAAAAGCGGGGGCGTAGGTTAGTGACATTTTGGACCGGTTTGTGCAAAAACCTTTTGAGGTGACACGATGTTTCGAATGTCAAAATCATGTTCACGAAATCGTTTGTGTTATTTAAAAGTTTCGTGGGAATATATTTTGTAGTTTTGGAAATATAAAGGAAAACTTGATACCTTCAATTTTTTCAATTGGATCACATACTTCATGACAATTTTTCAGATCACAAATCAGATCACATGATCCATTTTGGATCAAAAATTGTCATCGATGGTTATCGATCTGGTTTTCAGCTATTTTTTTTATTGAATAATTTCTCTTGAATAATTTATTGATGAAATCAAATTTTTGGTACCATTGACTGTTTTCACTAATAACCCAAATTCCCTTAAAACCACAATAGTCCTACGACATGGTCCTGCTTTTCAATATTTTTTTACCAAATAGTTTAATACATACATTTTTGGTACCGCTGATAGATTGCCCAAAAGCACAAAACTTTTTTAAAAATCACAATAGACACATCGATATGGTGCCACCATCACCAGTTCAGCAATTTATTTCTTAATAATTTGTGATGTAATGTAGTGCAATAGAGTTTGGTCCAGGGTGGCCTGTTGCACTGCGACGATTGTTGATCTATTGTGCTTCCCCTGATCCTATCTATCCAAGACTTTCGCGAACATCATCGGCTCCTTCAGTGGGAGTGTCAACAGATCCCTTTCACTCAACGTGTATGTATGTAGAATCCTGTATCTCCTGTCGCCCAGTGCTTCAGAATATGCTATCAACTGTTCTATCGATTCCTCTTCCTCCCTGCAGATGTTCCCCTACCAGCATGCGTATTGCGTAGGCTTTTTGTGTCTAGTCTTAAAGCTAGAATCGCTCTTTCAACGTCGAAGCTCAGAAACTTTTTGGAATGAACCAACCCATTTCAATGTCGCATCATCCTGAACGATGTCCATTTCACAATCTGTCCTTTAATACCTCTGTAGAAACCCAAAAGATGAGGTTGGTCCAATGAAGTTTTCCTCAGCCCTTTTTCCTTAGATGTCCGCCATGTCATTCCTGACGTGCCCTGATACCCAGACCAGGGTGTCAGAAATATCACTCGCATACATCATGGTCTTGTGCCCTGTCCGGTTAAGGAGCCTGATCAGGTTACTCGCCTCTACAGACCATAGAAAAGGAGATAGTAGACCTCCCTATGAGGATCCTTAAGGCGCACTGAGATCGGTGAATCAAAATGTGGCCTTAATTGACCTTTGGTTCAGCATGCAGATGACCCATCTTATGGTCGTATATCTTATGGCCAGCTCAGCTCCTCTATTAGAGAGCGCTGTTTTCATTCGAAGAAAGTCCGCGTTATTGAAGACGCCCTCAATGTCCATAAATACACACAGTGCTATTTTTTTTCCAAGGCCTTTTCGAAATCCCTAACTATTTTGTCCAATGTCGTAATAGTTGATTTGCCCATCTTATAGGCGAATTGGAATGCGTTCAATTGGTCTCATGGAGAGTACCTTCATCTGCTATACTGGCCCATTGTCTTCAACATAAAAGAGGATGGATCAATTCACCTGTAGGCCTAGGAGATTTGAAAGGCCTGTTCCGATTCTTGGATATAAACATGACCCCTACCGCACTCCAAATCCTTGAAACATATGCCAATGTTAGGCTGGATCGGCAATCTCCTAATAAAGAATAGCATTTCCTCCGTTCTATCATTCTAATGATGTTCGTTGCCTTTAGCCAAACATGGGGTGATGAAGATACAAACCTGCAGTCAGGAAAGCAAGTTCTAAGAAGAAGTTCTAATGTTCCTTATTTTCAGTATATATGCTTCTCGAATTGCTCATTTTTTACGTCCTTAATATGCGCTTAGGAAAGTTTCTATAATTTTCTTCAGGACTTCGTTAACTGCCTATTATAGGTGGTTAAGGCTTCCCTGTACCCTTCCTAATTTCCAGTTCATTTGACTCTTTTGAATTCCAATTTTGCTCTTCTATCAATTAGTTCAAAAAACGGTATTTTCGTGTGAGTTAGTTTCTCTACGGATGCATCCAATTCCTCAGGTGATATACTGGAAAATGTGTTTCCAGTGATTCTAGGCTGTAGATCTGCGAGTATCTCAACCAATCTGTTGCCCTGGAGTTTATATAGAGCGATTCACTCTTCATCGGTACCCTGACTTCAAAAAGGATGTGTTTATGATGATACCACATGGAGTTCTCTTCAGAGTCACTGATCATATAGAAACATTTGTTAGTTACAATTTGATTTTAGTTTGTATAATACCGAACTCAAATTGGTGGTTCCACTGGCTGTGCTCACAAAAACATGAAATTTTATTAAAATTTATAATAGACCCCATGGATATGGCACTCTTTTTAGTTACTTTTTTTGAGCCATTTAATAGTAAATTCAAATTTTTGGTACCCCTGAAGATCCTCTCAAATAGATTCAATATTTTCAAAAACCAAAACAGACCCATTGACATGGTACTCGTTTTCAGCTACTTTTTCCTGAAGTAAAGCCAAAAAGACTATTCTATACTATTCTCTTAAAAACCACAATAAACCTATCGACATCGACTTTGATTTACAAGGAGAAAATTAAATTATTTTGAATTATATGAACGTTTTTTTTTTGTTTCTTTCACAGCCTGTTCAATAGTTCCAAATACAATACAATGGTTTTTTAATAACGTAACCTATTTTTGACACATGGAGCCGAAAATGTCATTTAATTACGCTCCCATTTTTAGTGCCTTAGTTGACATACACTTAACGTGGTGGCAATGTTTGGAATCACATTCTAAACGTCTCCGCCGCGAGCCATTTACATGTACGTAGCTGTCAGAATGTACTTACTTTTCCTGTTAGCGTCTTTTTTGTATTCTGTTCTTTTTTTATTTTTTTGGTTGTGAACTCTGTTTTAAACGGATTTTTTCACCATCAGAACATTGACATTTTAGAAATCTACTGTATCGGCCTTGTATTTATTTTTATCGTGTATATATACGTACATACTCTGTTGATGTCCTAAATTGTATATAATTTATTAATTGTATTTTGTATAATCGGTTTTTTATTGAAAACAAAAATTATAGATCGAAAATTATATAAATTTTTTCTGTCATGTCAGTGTTTCAAGAAAAGTCTGTATCACCCTGTATATGATAGCAAAATGTATTATTTATTCTTCTTAGTTTGTAATTATACCGCTTTGCAATGCAATAAAAATCGCATACGATGTAACATACTGGTAGTTTTATTTCCTCATTATCATTTTGAATCGATTGGTAGACCTGTGAGTAACAGGTAAAATTGTAATACAAATTATGGTTATCTTAGCGCTATCGTTATTGGATAGGGAAGTGGAGGTGGTGACATCTATGAGTCAAAATCAAAAATAAAATAAAAAATATAGGAATAAAAAATTATTGTAATTCTGGAATGTCACGGACAGATGGTGGCATAAAAAAGAGGACTTTCTTATTCTCTACTAATTAAACTAAACTCTCTACTAATGCCACTGACGGCTCTACGTTCTACATCAAAGGTACATACTAACGGACCTCCAAAAATGGCTGAACTGTTAAATAAACTGGGGTCCTTTTTGGTTGTAAAAATATTAATTTTATAGCCACATTATAAGATTATCATGATGAAAAATATTAATAATAATAATAAATGGCCTACCTGTTTTTTTGCTGACAATAAATATTTGTAATTGCAAATATTTCACCTGGTCATAATTATAGCAACATTTGAAATTTAGTGCTCTTTCAATCTGTTGAAGTGCAATATTGAAACAATTTATATTGTGATTTCTTGGTAGTTATTAACTTATTTAAATAACAGTATGAGTCGTGGTAAAACCGTGTCTGTTGAAGTGAGGCAACTTATAATTAATCAGTAGAAGTCAGGCATCAAACAGTCATCCATTGCAAAAAATTTTGCTCTTCACAGATCAGTTGTCTCACGTATAGTGAAAAGATACAATAACACAGGGCTGGTAGTACCCAAAAAAATTCGGGACGTCCCCGGAAAACTTCAAAAAAAAGTGACAAAATGATTGTTCGGATTTCCAGGCAAAACCCATTTTTGTCCTCTTCAAAAATTAAAGGGCTTTTGGATGGCAGTGGGTGTTCCGATCTTAGTGAACGATCCATAAGGCGGCGTCTATTTGAAAATAAGTTGTTTGGACGCAGACCAGCAAAAAAGCCTCTTCTTTCCAAGAAGAACGTGAAGGCCCGACTTGAATTTGCTCGAGAACACCAGGGCTGGACTATTGATCAGTGGCGCAGAGTTATTTTTAGCGATGAATCAAAATTCAATTTATTTAAAAGTGATGGTGCTGCATACGTTCGACGTCCTGTAGGCAAAAGATTTAATCCTCGGTACACTTCTCCTACAGTTAAGCATGGTGGTGGTTCAGTTTTAGTGTGGGGCTGTTTTTCGGGGTATGGTATGGGACCTCTTCACAGAATAGAAGGGATTATGGATCGATTTATGTACAAGGATATATTAAAGAATGTTATGTTACCCTATTCTGAAGAAAATATGCCGCTGTTATATCAATTTCAACATGACAATGATCCAAAACATTCTTCAAGGCTAATAAAAGTTTCTCCATGATGAAAAAATTAATGTTATGAAGTGGCCCTCCCAATCTCCGGATTTAAATCCAATAGAAAATCTTTGGGAAATTGTGGATAACAGGTGTAGAACCAGGAATTTCAAAAATGCTGGAGAACTTTTCGACCATGCCAAAAAGATGCAATACTGTTATAAGGGCTAAAGGGTACTATACTAAATACTGAAGAATATTATTGTATTGTAATCTTATTTTGACTTTGGAGAATAAATAAATTGATTTTTCTAAAATGTGTTGCTATAATTTTGTCCAACCCGTTTCCTAAAAAAAATTCACAAAAAAATAAACATAAATAAAAAGCTTTGTAAAAAATACATCATAATATATACCAGTTTTTTTTTCTAATCTACCACATCATATAATTTGAAGGAAAAATGTACTTGTTGCTATAATTATGGCCACTACTGTATGTAAGACACTATAAATAGAGAGAAGTTAAATTTAGTGGTGGGGATCTAGCTTAAAGCTACTCCTATAAATCACCCATTAAAAAAGAAAGGAAGAAAAAAAAAGAAATAAAAAAAAATTACAAAAAAAGGATTTAACCTAACTTAACCTAACCTATCCTAAAACGAATTTTAAATATAAAATAAAAACGTGACTTAATATTGCGAAACTGTGGTAATATATAATAGGAAAGAATATGTAATTTAAGAAAAAAGATAGTAAAAATGTGGTACATATAACTAAATGCCTTAAATAAATATTGTTGTAAATACTTATTCAGTAATTGCTTTAAATGCCTTTTGAAGCTGTCGGCAGAGGAACACTCAGGAAGCTCATTCAGAAGAGCATATTGAAATATTTGGCTGCATTATAGCTGGCCTTTTATAAAGTGAAGTTTTATGCTTTGGTATTACAAACTTGTTGCAATAGCGAGTATGTCGATCATGCACATGAAGGACTTTAATAAGCTTGTTAGAAAAAATATACTCGTTGTGCATCTAGTATTTAAATCTTGTTTGCTGTTTTAGCCATTCGGAGTCATTAGAAAATTCAGAAACATGATCAAATTTACGTAGACCATAGCAAAATCTTAAGCAGCTATACTGCAGGCTAACTCTATCCCCTAATAAAAGAGCAGGCCAATAGACAACATCACGATAAGACAAAAATTATAAAATAAGATCACAAAGTTTTAATTTAATTTGAATAGACAAGAACCTTCTTTGAATATAAATTTTTCTTAATTTTATAAAACTTTTTTAGAAGATTAGAGATACATATTTTTGGAATCTTAGATCCTTATCAGAATAATCACCCAAGTTCTTGGGTGGAAGGATTAATTCTGGTAGTATTATTAACGACGTTAAGAAAATTTGATAGATCCTTTGATAATCTTCCAAATACAAGAAGTTATTAGGATTTAATGCCAAACAGTGACATCCTATATATCATTTTAAGGTCATCACGATTCACCTATGTGGGCATTTTGATAGTCAAAATAATAATAAAGCTAAAAAACATCAGCATATTGATGAGCATTCATGAAATTAAGATGACTAGAAAAATCCCAGGTATAAATAGTAAACAAAAGAAGTGCTCAACAAATATAGCCCTTGATGAAATGTCATTAAAACCCATCTACTGTCTACCGGATAAATAGGTCCTAACTGAGTTTAAAGCATCTTGTCCAAAACCAAAGTATTTAAGTTTTAAGCATAAGAGTTCATGACTTACAGTATCAAACACCTTAACGTAACCAAAAAGCAGCAGCACGTCTGCTTATTGTGGCACCTCATAAATATGGATTTAAAAATAATATCCAAAAGACATTTATAGCATTTAAGTTTGTTTAATCTAGAATATGTGAATAGGCAGTTTCTTATTTATAAGTATGTAACTAAATATCTGTGTGTCCAGAAAAGTCATAAATAAATACTTAAGTGCCCTATTTAGTTGACAGATGTAGGGCCCCGGCACTGAATAATAGTTGTTTGGGACTGAAGAGAGTTTAGTTTTAAGTTGAGACTCGGAAAGATATTGTATTAAGATTGTGCGAACCATTTTTGAGTTTTAATTAAAACAGTTAATTCAATAATCACTGTTTTATTTTGCCCACAACATTATTTTGAATACAAAATGCCAAGAGTCAACTTGATAAGAGCCATAGTATTACTATGCAGAGTTCTAAAGCCTAACTGGCTCGCAGGTAATATAGCATGTTCAGAAATATAGTAGCCGTTTTGCTCAGAAATATTTTTTTTCTAACAACTTAGAAAGAAATAGTAGGAGACTGATGATCTAAAAAAGATCGGACAATAATAAAAAAGTAACCGTTGTATTTTCTTTGTTACTTATAAATAAATAATGGCTTTATTTGTACTTTTCAACAGAAAGAAAAAAATTAACATTTGTAATGGTAACACTAATATTAATATAAAAATAAACAGATATACACCCATTGGTCCATAAAAATCAAAAAATTATAAAATAAGAAATACCTACTGACAATTTAGCTATTCTGTTTTGTTAAAAAATGCAGCTTTAGTTTTTTCTTGAAACCAGCTACTGACATTTCTTTTATAGGATTCGGAACAAGGTCATTGTAAATTGCCACAGCATTATACAGAAAACTACGACGAAAGAAGGCTGTTCGATATCTAGAAATTGACAACTTATTTATAAATCTCAGATTTGCATCATGTAAATTTTTCCGAAAAGTAAGTTTTTTGCGGAGGTAGGGAGGAGTAGACGACGCTAGCAGTCTATGCACAAAAACCGCCAATTGCAAAGAGAATAGATTTTCCACGCGTAGCCAACTAAGAGCTTTAAATTATTTTGAGAGGAAAAGAAGGAAATTCTAGAAAGATCGTCGTTTATTTTATTTAATGCCTCCAATACAGATTCAGCTTTAAAAGAATGATAAATTTGCATATCATCCGCGAACCCCTGGATCTGGCAGTATTTTACAACTTTAAACAAATCCGAAACATACATTAGAATGAAGAGAGGTCCCAAAACAGATCCCTGAGGTACTCCAGATGTTATATATTTGATATTTGAAAAAGTCTGATCTTCCAAGACCACCATTTGCCTTCTGTTGGATAAGTAGGATTTAAAAAACATTTGGGAAACATTATCAAAGCCATAATAAGCCAATTTTGCCAAAAGCAAATGATGATCCAAGGTGTCAAATGCTTTGGTAAAATCAAGCATTATAAGTGCTGTGGAGTCACCTTTATCCATTGCATAAATTATCTCTTGGGTAACGTTTAGTAAGACAGATGTCGTGCTATGTTGTTTTCTAAACCCAGATTGCGTATGCGGAATAATATTATTGGAGGTGAGAAAGTCATAAATTTGCAGCTGTATAAACCTTTCCAAAACTTTAGCGATGACCGGGATAATTGAAATAGGTATAAGGTCGCTGAAATTAGTTGGATTATTAATTTTAGCAAAAGGTGTTAAGAGAGAAATTTTCCACATACCCGGGAAATACCCAGCTTCTAGGCAACAGTTTATAATATGTGGAGATAGCTTTGGAATACAGTGTTGCAACATTAACGCTGATATTGAATCACAACCGTGTGCATTTGATTTTAGGCTTAAGACTATTTTAGAAATTTCCTCAACTTTGGCTAATCGAAATGAAAAATTTAGATCATGTTTAAACTGTTTGTTCTGAAAACTAGCAACTTCTTCGGGGCAACTACCTAACGGGCTATACATTGAAGCAAAATAGTCATTAATTTTGTTTGGATCTCGGAGATTTAAAGGAATAGAACGATTAGACATTTTTTAGACTTAGATTATTAATAGCTCTCCATAACTGTTTACTATCTCTGATGTTCTGATGAAATTGCAGATAATTTCTTTTTTCTCGCCTAATCATTCCCACCACAAGATTACGCATCTGTCTATAATATGCTTAATCAGTCAAAACTTGACAATGCCTAATTTTTTTCTTTTATAAAAAGCTGCACATTTGCAGTTATCCACGGGGTATAAGGCTTAGAAATTTTTGACGTCGTAAAGGGTGCATGTCTATCAAATAATGAGCAATTACTAGTAAGATACTGAATTTTTTCGTCTAGATTATTGATATAGTACACATTATCCCACACGATTTTATTCAGGTCCTTATAAAAATCATTTTTATTAAAATGTTTAAAATTACGATAGAGTTTCGAGAGACTTTTCGAAACAGTTTATCAAAGTCAAACATTTACAAAAAAAAGTACAATAAATTATGGGACTCAGATTGATTTAAATATAACATATGATATTGAGTTACTTATTTTATTGGGTATTACGTCACTTATAGTAAAAATCAATTTAGAAATTAATCTCACACGCTCAAAAATTGAAAAGAAGAAAATAGACTTATTCACGTATTTAAAAGAAATATGAACTCAAATCTATAATGATACCGTTCCATATACTTAATTTAAGTTCAATTTTTGAACTCATTACGAATTCGTCACAACAATACAGATGATATTGTTAAATATTTAAGTTCATATTTCTTTTAAATAAGACCATTTTCTTCTTTTCAATAATTGAGGGTGTTAGATAGTATTTCCTAAGTAGATATTTACGGAAATAGTGAAATAATACCCAACAATATAAGTAACTAATAATGAATTATTCACAACAATGTAGGTTTTAGTGAAGAAATAGTCCATACTTGCAGTGGAGTCGTAGGTTAAGGTAAAATGAAAATCCTTCATGGATTTTCATTTAGCGTAACTGTGGAGGGAGACTGAAGGATTTTCATTTTACCTTAATGTAGGTTTTACTTAAGAATTATTTTATCTTCAATGTCCAAGAGAATGCCAGTTTGACGCGATTTATATACACCAGCCGTTCATCTGGTGGTGTTGGATGACCATTTCTCTCTTCCATTAAGTTAAAGCAGTCATCTAAGCTTTCATATGGAACAGTAGAAAGAAAAAAGCCAACGTACACTACAAAATGGTTTATTTTGGCGCTAAAACGTATACAATTTTCAAAATAGCGACCGTTTCAAGTTAAGTATAAAAAAAACATAATAGGATAAAAAAAAACACGAACTTAATCCAACTTTTATCACAAATAATTAATACCGTAAGAACGAATTTCGAGAAATAATTTATACGAACGAGTATTTTAGGAATGTTTTAGCCTAACGTAAAAACTGTGTGGTTACATAATCTTAATTCTAACATTAGTTTGGAATAGTAAATAATAAAAAAATACGACAAATACTTAAATTTATCACCTAAAAAACGGGTAGTATCAAAAAACAAACACGATTCCAGTCTTATCAAATATTAAAAAACGAGAGAATTTTCTTTTTTTGTTTCATCTGTGTAAGTGTACCATAGGAACAAACGTATATATACAGGGAGAGCATAAATAATTAGCGACCATCGAGGACTAAGCATCATTTTCACGATTATATAATTTATGACTAGTAATAGAAAACTGGTAATTTTTTAGTCTCATTTGCTTCGAATAAGTGTCAGCATGTTTCAGTCGGAATGTGTTTAGTCCCCGTCCCCGATAGCCGGAAAATGAACGAAGTATTTAACTAATGAACGAAATGATAACAATTATGCGGAAAAGAAGTTCTCTTATGCCTCCACGGCGACTCCGGGGGCGGTTTCCGGCTCCACTTTTTTCGCTTTCGCCTCCTCGACGGTTTCTGTCGCAGGATCGACAGATTTCGGTTTTTCTTCGGGTTCGATGGTGCCGTTGGTCTGTTTTTCTTCGGCGGTGTCGCTTGAATCGCCGTTTACTTTGTCCGTCTAACGTTCACAGAAAAAAACATTGTTTATATTAACTATATTTTTTAAAGGTAAAAATAATACATTGTTGGACAATTGACAATGTCTTATTTTTAGGACTCACATAACAAACTACATACGATCACAATTTGATACTGTTCGGTGCTTGTCAACAACAGAATGTAAATAAACAAAATTAACAAAAAAATTAAATAAATTAAAAAAAAAACAATAATAATAAATAGAGTTTTTTGATATGGAATCAAACCCTGGAGCGTATGTCTAATACCAATTTTAAATATTTTACCCCCTGATGATGGATGGACACCACTGTGTCCGAAACATGTAGGGAATTTTAAATCACTAAATGTTTAATAAATAATTGGAAGGAGACTGCAAGCTTCTTATTTTACCCTAATTATTATTATCTGGAACGGTATTATATTTAATGCAGCTATTTACCACATTAAATTACATGTTCAATATATGGACTACATAGTGCAAGCATTTTGTTATAAATGCCATCTGATCCTAACGTTTGTTTTTAGAGTTTAAATTGGTATGAATTTCGTCCGCTGTCGCTAGTTCAGACATGAAACCTATTCTCATTGTTATAAAGATCCAGCAGGGATTTTTTCTTCCAGATTTAACAAATTGTTAGGTCTTTCTTTTGACTTGTAATGAGTGTAAATTTAAGTCCTTTAACCCTCTAATGCACCTGCCCGCCTTAAGGCGGACTTCATTCAAATTCCATTTAAAACCAAAATATGTCTTTTATTAACGCAACTGCATAATGCTTGCCTTTCGGCAAATTCTACTCAATATTCTAATGTATATTTGGTTGCCTACTTTTTGCATAGACGTAAACAACGCCTGGTTCAAATAATTTTCATTTGAAATCGGGTCAAAAAGGGAGTCCGTACGTGATTGTTATTTTGGTGGAAAGTTTTAAATTGTTTTCAAACGGATTTTGGTGTTAAGAAAATTATCGGTAAGTTATTTGTACCTTATTGTT
The DNA here is from genome assembly GCF_022605725.1 of Anthonomus grandis grandis. Taxonomy (NCBI): domain Eukaryota; kingdom Metazoa; phylum Arthropoda; class Insecta; order Coleoptera; family Curculionidae; genus Anthonomus; species Anthonomus grandis. Next base: position 33,689,573 of record NC_065547.1, on the reverse strand, counting down.
TTAAGAAATTTATGTTAGTTGTTGCTAAAATTAAATAGGACCGCCAAGAGCCCCTTTACAAGTGTACCCGCCTACAGGCGGACATATGCAATGCCTAATATAAATTTTCCTACAAATTGGTAAATAAACGTTATTACATATAATAGATTTTGCAATATTTTCAGTCATGGCTGGATGTCGCAAGTATTTTGATACTTCCAAAATATCATCAGATGAGGCGTTTGACATAATTAGCGAGGGTGATATAGACAGTGACGCTAGCTACGACAGCGATGAGCCTCTTAGCAAGTTGGTCACTGCCGAAGATGAGTTAAAACTCGATCATAATGAAATATCTTTTGAAGTTGTAGACAACTTTGAAGAAATAGAGCCAGAGCAACCAGCCCAATCATCTGATAATTCGTCAATAAGTGAACCAAGCACGACACCAAGTACTAGTTTTAATGTACCTAAACCACCCACTGAAGAAGATGAACCTCTTGCTAGTGCTAATAGTTCAAAGCGTAAATCAACTTATAAGCGTTCTAATCGTGTCCGACCGCCTGAACCTGCTGAAGAAGAAGATCGGCCAGAAGTTCATACCACAGGAACGTTTTCGGGGGATATTACTGGCATAACTAACAATTCGCCGGAATTCAAATCTATTATTTGGAGGAAAAAAAATCTTCAATTACACATAAATGAAGTCGTATTTCGGGGAGAAAAACAACTTCCAGCTGCTTTGAAGGATCTAAACACTCCCTTTGATTGCGTTCGGTACTTTTTGAATGACGATTTTTTTCAGCATTTGACCGAACAGACTAATTTATATGCACGCCAAAAAAATATTTCCACAAGGTTATATTGAAATACTTATATATATGTCGGTTTATCGTTATCCAAATGTAAGATCATATTGGGGAAGACATTCTTTTGAAGGGATTCGTCAGACGATGCCGGTGTTGCGATTTGAGGAGATTCGACGGTATCTTCATTTCAACGATAACTTAACGATGCCTGGCAAAGGTAGACCAGAATATGACAGTTTGTATAAGGTTCGGCCCCTCATAACACATTTTAACAATGTATTTTTATCCGTACCAATGCTTCCAAGACTTTGCGTGGATGAACAAATGTGCGCAACAAAAATGACTGGAAGCCCTCTTAGGCAATATCTACCTAATAAACCGCATAAGTGGGGTTTTAAATTTTTTCCCCTTTGTGATTCTTCAGGCTTTTCGTATGCTTTTGAAATATATACTGGTGCAGTAGAGGTATTTACTCATTAGGCACTGTGCGCCCAAATCGTGTACCCAATTGTAAGTTATCAAGTGATGCTGAAATAGCAAAAAAAAAAGTGGAAAGAGGTTATTCGGAAGAATATGTAGGAAATGCATTTGGTATTGATATAACCTCTGTTTTGTGGCATGACACCAAGACTGTTCGACTTATATCTTCTTACGCTGGAACAAAAAATGTTGCCTTTACGTACGTAAGTGAAGTTCTAAAGTCAGCTCGCTGGGATAGAAAAGAGAAAATATACTACGAAATTGATTGTCCAAAAATTATCAAAGAATACAATAGACACATGGGAGGTGTGGATTTAATGGATGGACTAATAGGGAGATATCACATTCGGAAGAAAACTCGCAAATGGTCCAACCGCATCTTGTATCATCTTATAAACGTCGCGATCGTAAATGCGTACATATTGTACCACCGCATTCACTCTGAAAAAGAAAAAATCGAGTTACCAGTTTTTAGGTCGATTGTGGCTGAATCGATTTGCAATTATGGACAAATCGGACGTAAAAGAAGCGTTGGTCGACCATCCTCTTCGTCCCCCAGATCATCACCTGTGCCAAAAAAGCGAGCATACCTACCAACAGAAGACGTTCGATTCGATCAAGTAGGACATTGGTGCATATTCCGTGATCGATCAGGTAAAAAACAGTGTAAATTTTTAAAATGTACGTCAGAAACTCAAGCATTTTGTCTAAAATGTAATTTAAGTTTATGTAACTCTCCAACCAAATCCTGTTTCTTTGATTTTCATAATAAAAAATAAAAGCATTTTTCTATATTATTTCATAACACAATATAGCGGTAATGCACCTCAAGGTGTCCCGTTTTTATCGGACAGCTAGGGGATGAAAGAGACGTCTAAGTAAGTTTATATTATTAGATTTATATTTAAATAACAAAATTATACAAAAATAATTTCTCTAATGCAGAAATAAATTTATGCATTAGAGGGTTAAGGTTCTCCAAAGTTTAACAGAGTTGATTGAGTTGATAACATAATTTTTTTTTCTGCTCGTACCATTGAAACCAGACGATTTTTTAATAATTTGTGAGTTTACCTATTTTGATCGTATTTTTGTAGGGATTTAATTTTTTTAATTGTTGGATTTCGTCGTTTAACCAAGGTTGGGTTTTGTAATACGGACTTGACTATTGAAATTTGTGAAGCAGCGAAATGTAATTATTTTTGGTGTAGGTTTAGAAGAGTTGAGAGCAAGTAGTTGAACCTAGTTAGCTGAACCTACTAAAATAAGTAATAACTTATTTAAGTAGGTTCGTCCAATAATTGGGAAAGGCCATAGAACTCAAAAGTGCCCAAAACACGGTTTTCTAAATTATTATATCGATGGTTTGATTCCAAATGTGGCTATCTTCAAAAATTGTATTTTTGAGCTATTTACATAGCCTTGTTGAAAATAAGGATTTCTAATAGTTCCAAAAGGTGCTATATCGATAAATTTAAATTTGGCGCCAAAATTGGCAATTTAAAAAGCGTCTATCTACTCTTCAAATTATTTTATGAGCCCCAAATATGTTTAAAATCACATAGCTACTTTTGGAACTGTGAAAATATATTTTTGTGAATTCCATATCTCTCCAAAATCACATAGCCTGTTTTGAAAATAATTATTTTAAGTAAAAATTTGGCGCGCTTTGCAGTTAGCTACTTGTTTAGACGTGTCAGCTGATTTAGAACTCTTCATTTACGTTTTTAAATTCGTTTTTTAAGCGGTCGGTTGTGTTTTGATAAGCATTGCGTTCGTGTGTAAACTTTTTTCGTGCAAAATGAGTCGAGGCAAAAAATATTAATGATGCTGCCCAAACAACCATCTTTAGAAAATATTCCTGACGTCGGCGTCGCTGAAAATTTGGACACTACTGGTAAGTTTTTTTACTATCTTTAACTTATTGTATTGTAATATCTTATTATTGTCTTTAGTAAATTGGTCTACTGTTCTTACCGATTTTTGGTTGTGAATAAATAAAAAAAGGCCGTATTTATTTATGTTTGCCAATTCTGCAATTACAATTCATTAACTTTTAGGATAGCTTAAGTTCGTATCTAAAGTTATTCTCAGAAGTACCTACTTATGGCTGTTTCTGTAAATTATTTAGTATTACATTAATTATTTATAGCAATACAAAACGTGTAAAAAAAATGTGGATGGTTTTTGCTTAAAAATCAATCGTAAATCTATATCTATCTATTTTATGAGTGTGTGTTGATGGTGCTAAAGCGATTTTAGAGTTTTGTTTGTCAATATTAATTATTATTAACGTAATAATATTATTTTTACAATACGTAGGTACAACAGTACAACTACCTTTTCCTAAGAAATTAAACTTTTTGTTTAAAGATATAGTTTTTTAGAGTTTTAATTATAAAAATGTCTTTTTAGAAAATCTTAATCAGGCACCATTTTGTTCGGCCCACTCTGATTCAAATACAGTCTCTGCTGAAGAACCCGAATCCACCAGCCAATCAGTTAACGGTAAATAAAATCAGTAATAATATGAGAATTATCTACATAAATAATAGTAATATTATTCTTTATTCTTCATTAATTCTTTTATTCTATTATTATTCTTATTTATGATTTTTTAGCAGAACTTGACGAAGAACCTTTTGGTTCAAATGACTCCATTAGAGATGCAGACTATCTTCCCAGTGACCAATCAGGTAAGTTAATAAAAACAGTAATGACTCTTGGTATTAATTATAATTTTTTTAGATGATGGTGGCTTAGACAATCACGTAGTACTTAGAAATACTAATCAAATACCAAAAGATACGTCAGTTGAACCAAAAAATAAAAAGAAAAGATGTCCCACTTTTTGGAAAAAAAATGTTCGCAGAGACAATAAGAATTCGGGGCTTCCATATATAAACTCAAAAGGAAATCACGTTCCAGGCAGGTTCTTAGGTGAACCATGCAACAATTCTTGCAGGTAGAAATAAGACTGACACTTCTTTAAACGTAGATCATATTTTTTTTCTCAATTTAGGATTAAATACAAAACTCGTATTAGCCAGGAAGAAAGGATAAATATTTTTACATCATTTTGGAATCTTGCAAATGTTGATAGGCAACGAGATTTCCTAAATAATTTGGTAGAGGTTATCGATTGTAAAAGAAGAACACCTGGCACTAACAACTTAAGAAGATCCAAATCTATGAAATTTTATCTGTGCATTAAGGATTCTAGAATAAATGTATGTAGAACAATGCTACTTAATATCCTTGGTGTTAAAAAGGGATTTCTGAATTTTGCCATTAAAAAACGTGTCCCAAATAGTAACACCACCGAAAAAGATAAGAGAGGCGGTTATGGTACCTCTAAAATATCAGAAGATGCAGTAAATAAATTTTTTAAAACAACATTCAGAAATTTCCTACAGTCTCTTCCCATTACTGCAGAAAAGACTCAAAAAAAATGTACTTGGATCCAAAATTGAACCCAAAGCAGATGCACAGGTTATACCAAGAAGATTGTGCCAAAGAAAATATGGAATGTTTAAAGGAGTCATTCTATCGCCATATTTTTAATTCTCATTTTAATCTATCATTCCGTAAGCCTCAAAAGGATCAATGTCCAACATGTACAGCGTATGAATCTGATAATACGGAAATCAAAGTAAATTTGCTGCAAAACTATGAAGATCACATTAAAAATAAAGAAAGAGCCAGACAGGAAAATCCTAAAAAAATACATTCCGCCAACTTTGATTTGCAACAAGTATTGTATGTGCCAACAGATCCCACTAACCCCATTCTTTCTTACAAGAAGAAGTTAGCCACATACAATTTCACTATTTTTAACTGTGGAGATAATTCTGGAAAATGCTACATGTGGTCTGAAGTAAAAGGTTCACATGGCCCATGCGAAATAGCATCTTGTTTATTCCACCACCTCAAAAGTCTTTCTACATCCATTCAAAATGTAAGGCTCTTTAGTGACACATGTGGAGGCCAAAATAAAAATCAATTTTATTGCCGCTATGTTTATTTATGTTAAGTTTTACCGATAGAGGTCATTGACCAAAAACTCCTGGTTTCAGGACACAGCCAAATGGAATGCGATTCAATGCACGCAAGAATTGAAATTGCATCCAAAAATGTCCCAGTTTATTTGCCGCATGAATGGGTAACCAGTGCTCGGAATGCAAAAAAAATGACCCTAGATACGAAGTTTTTCAAAAAAAAGACATAGCTTTTGTTGACTGGAAAACCCTGGCAAAGCTAATTATGATCAACCGAAACAAGGATCAAGATGGGAATGTGGTTAATTGGCATCATATTAAGTGGATTAGGTATGAAAAGGCATTGCCTTTTACAATGAAAATTAAAACAGATTTTGATGAAGATTTTCGCAGTATAATGATTCTTCCACACAAAGGAAGACGAGTGACAGTTGCTTCCATAGAAAAACGTCTTAAACCCTTACACGAGGAAAATTTCAGCAGTAAAGCTAAAACATTTAAAAGAAATTTGCAATTCTGGAAGTGTCCCAGATGACTGCCGGCTCTTTTTTACAAGTTTGCTAAGTAGTGACGAAATCATTGATGAGGATGAAACGGTGGTTCCAGATGTAAATGACCCTGAGGGCAAAGACTTTTTCTTACAATAATGTTATTAATAAGTATTTTTATCTTTCATTATTATGTTTAGCATTAGTTCTTTAAGTGTATAGCTTTTCGCATCACTACAACTTTGAGAAAGTATTATGTGCCAAATATGGCTCTGCATTTTTCCTATTTAAATTAGTTATTATTTATGTTTTTCGAAAATCTGGGTCATTATAAGAATTTTTTTTAAATTTTATTCAAATAAAAAATATATAAATAAAAAGATGTGGTTTATTAAAAAGTGTTTTTTTATAGATTTGATTTGATACAGCCTATAAAACTTTATTTTGTGTTTCCTAAATATAAAGCATTTTGTAGATAGCTACATATGGAAACACACCATCGAATAACCTATAGGGGATCTCTTACATAATATTGAGAATATTTCTTGAAAGCCAACAATGAATAACACTGTATCAAGGCGGTAGTTGATTTTATTTTATCTGGTATCTCATCTTTTGTAGATAGCATTTTCTACTGTATATCATTGAACTCTAAAATTCAAATATTTAATACAAAGTTCCTATAAATTGATGTCTTATAATATTTGTAAAATTGAATGCCAACAGTATACTATTTGGTAGCAAGCTATTTTTGTACTCTAATTTTATAGTTATTACAGATTGTTTTTTTCTCTATTTTAAAATGATTTAATTATTGTATCATTTCTTTACACTTGATTAAGTTAATAGCATTGCTGCCCTTGGTGAAGAATAAAATAAAGCCCTTTTTATTTATGTATACAAAAAGTCAAGATAAGCAGCGCCACTTCCTATTAAGACCCAAACATTTCAACATTTTTATAAAACTTAAAATCATCCTGATGAAATGAGAAAGCCCAGCACAAATGTGTTTTTTTGTGCTGGACTTGTTATTTTTATTAGCTTTGTTATTATTGTGGGGTGTGTTATAAATGAACTCACCGATGCTTCCCCGTTCAATACACACACTGCCGCGGCTGCCTCCTCTCCATTCTCCAACCCGTTGGCCAAGTCCTTTTTGTTCTCTTTCTCCTCCTCTTCCGGTTTCTTTTCGGTCAAATCGGGCTTTTTGGCAGGCGTTTCTTCCACCTTCGGTTCCTCCATCTTTTCTGCTTTGGCTTCATCCACTTTTGTTGACTCTTCAGCTTTCACTTCTTCCACTTTCGTTGGCTCCTCTCCTTTCACTTCTTTTTCTTCTTCTTTTTTGGGCTCTTCTACTTTCGCTTCTGGTTCTGCAACAGTTTCGCTTACAGCCTCGACTTTATCACTGGAAGTCGTCACTTCTGAAGATTCCACTTTGGCAACTTCGGGTTCGACTTTTTTTTCTTCTTCTTTTTTTTCAGTCTTTGGCACTTCTTCTGTGGGTTTGGCTTCGGAGGTTTCTTCTTTTTCTGTTACTGCTTCGTCAGTCTTTTCGGTTTTCTCTTCCTTCGGCGATGGTTCCTCTTTACATTCGTTACTGGTGCTATCTACTTTGTTTTCGTCTTTTTTTTCTTCAGTTTTGGTGTCAACCTCCATTTCATCTTCAGTTTGTTTCGCTTCTTCTGGTTTTTTCTCTTCAGCTACTTCAGTCTTCGGTTCTTCGACAGTCTTGATTTCTGTACAAAAAAAATGAAATAAGTTTGTTTTTTTTTTATTCATTTAGTGTTCGCACCTGTTTTCGCATTGTCGACCTCCATGGCTTCTTCGGCTTCAACAGTCTCTTTTTTCTCAACAGTTTCTTTTTCTGCTTCAGGTTCAGACTCAGTTTTGGCCATTTTGCTTGGGGGTTCCTAAATATTTAATGTAAAATTAATTTTTTTTAATAGCTACATGCACCCCTGTACCATACAACCATATTAAAAGTACTTACTATTGATACTATTAAAGACTATAATGTACCTATAATAATAAAAATCATATAAAATCAAGTGAATACAAGAAATTTTTTTTAAATAATCACACTTTTAGGATTCTGCTTCTTCATTGGTGAAATATCAAAAATTTGGTCCCATTAAACGAAAATTGTGTAACCCTGCATTTTTACCAAAATGTATGTTTTACTAGTATTGTAGTAAGAAATTGAGTTGTATGTGGCTGGGTTTATGATGAATTAAAAATAAGTTTTATTGATTTTAAAGCTATGATGCGTGGTAACAAAATGTTGAGTTTACCATTAAATTAGTTGAGGAAAAGTAGCTGAAAACGAGTTTTTTTAATTAAAAATGAACCCCAACTAATCCATAAATAAACTTTTATAATGTACTTATTTATTTCAGTAAATCTAATGATACTGAAATCAAATTGAAACTCATCATTTAGATTAGTGAACACGTTTGTAAGCAAAATCATTATTTTCCTTACCATAACAATGAATCAAAGACAAAAGAATTAAACAAAATCTTAAGCATCAAAGGTAAATTTTATGATGACATGCTTCGCCCTAATCAGGCATCATCAGACCTAATTGAAAAATGGAAAAATACAAAATAGTCCACTTACCACAACAACTAAGCAAACACTAACATTAATCTACATGTGTATAATACATATTAAATTTCGTAAAATAGGATCAGGTGGTATCTATGGTATAGATATGCAATAATCAATTACAGTCTTACCAGGACTGGGATCATTTATGTGGGACAGTTCATGTGGTTTATGGAAGATGTAGTCACTCATATGGCTAATGTACAGTAATGGCCAAAAGTAGATAGGCAAATAGTTTTTAAAAAAAAATCAAAGGAAATAAAAATTCTATAATAAAGATATTTAAGTATATTATGGGCAACATAAACATGTATAAAAATTATAAAACATTCTTTAGAAACAATCACCTAATTTGGTAAATAATAAGAAATAACTAAATATACGCTGGACAAAAGTAGATAGACAAATTTAAAAAATAACCAATACTCTTTTTTTTTCCGAAGTATTTTTTTTTAAATTACAAACTAAACCATCTACAATATTAGTATTTTGTAAAATACCCATTATTGTCTATTACAGCCTGACATCTACATGGCATTGATTCAATAAGATTATCTATGAGTTTAAAACCAATATTTTTCCATTTCTGTTGCAACCGTTCGAATAATTCACCTTTATTTGAATAGTTTGTATACCTAATATCACGATCTACAATTTCCGATAAATTTTCGATGGGATTAAGATCGGGTGACTGGGATTGCCATTTTAAAACTGGTATTTTTTCTTCTTCGAAAAATTGCTTCGTACTTTTGGAGGAATGCTTCGGGTCATTATCTTGCTGGAATTGGAATCTCAATTGTAAATTGTCTTCGACATAGGGCAACATAACAATTCTGAGAATATTATGCCCTCTATGCGATGTTACGGGCCCATTCCATAACCTGAGAAGCAACCCCAAACCATCACTGATCCACCTCCATGCTTAACTGTGGGTTTTGTGTACTTGGGAGTCAAACGCTGGCCAGAAGAACGTCTAACATATTGAATTCCATCGGAATTAAACTTTGATTCGTCGCTCCAGCAAACACGTTTCCGTTCATGCTTTGTTCAGTGTATATGCCGACGGGCCAATTCCAATCGAACCAAGCGATTCTTTTTTGAAAGCAATGGTTTTTTTGCTGGCCTACGTGCAAATAGATTCTCTTCTACCTACCTCAAGGACTCGCCGTACAGTCCTTGAGGACACATTACAAATCCCTAGAGCCTGTAATTCTATCTGAATTTGACAAGAAGTCATGAAAGGGTTATTCTGGCTTATTTGTTTTAATTTGCGTACAGCTCTAATGTCCATTTTTTTTGGTCGACCAGATTTATTTTTTGGCTCTAATGATCCTGTCCTTTCATATCTTTTGATAATTGCCCAAGCAGCTTTTCTTTTAACATCAAATCAATCAAATCAATTTGACGATCACCCGTGCGATATGCATTAATAATGCGTTGTCTTAAATCAAGAGAGAATCTAATTCCGCGTGGCATGTTGCACCTTGAGTTAAAGAGAAACAATACTATACTAATTTTATGTTATAAATATCTAGACAAAAAATAATTCCAAAATTGTTTTTGTCTATCTACTTTTGACCAGCTATATTTATATTATTGCTTTATCTGATAGCAAGCAAAATATTTAAGTGAAATTTATTGGTATCTTTTTATAGACCGCCTTACAAATAAGAATAATTTAAAATCTAGGGGACCTGTGGGTAAATCTTTAAACAATTATATGAAAATAATACTTTGTCTATCTACCTTTGGCCACTTCCATAGGCTAGTATAAAAATAAAATGGTGTTGACTCATAATCTTATCTGTTGCGTAACAGTGGACCTTGCTGTTCCGGTTCGTCAAAGGCTTGCTGCTGCAGATCTTCGCCTTCGTCTTCAAGCGCTTGTTGATTCGGTTCTGCTGCTTCAACCGCTTGCTGATAGTTGGCAAACTGATCAGCTGGTTGAGCGTTAGGCTCTTCTTCAAGACCAAAATCAAGTGTGTTTTGCTTCCTTTTTCACTACTGCTTCTATTTCGTGAAAATCGACATCGCTGCTCACATGGATTTTGCGTATTTCTTTGTCCCAAAGCCTGTAATTTTTTGATTCGCCTTCGTAGCCTATGAAGATGAGTTTTTTGCTTTTCGGGTTTAGCTTACGACGTTTTTCTTTAGGCACATTTAGGTATGCGTCTATACCAAATACCCGCAGATGCTTAATATCTGGCTTACGGTTAAAAAAAATTTTATATGGATTTGACGTTTGTTCTTGATTTAATAACACTCTGTTCAGCAAATAGCAAGCAGTACTAATTGCTTCTGGCCAAAGTTCGACGTCCATTTCACTATTAATCAGCATCGTTCCCGCACTTTCCACTATGGTTCGCATTTCACGCTCGGCGGGCGCGGCCATTTTGCTCGTGAATGTATGGTAACGGAAATTCGTGAATTATTCCATGATCTTTTGTATACCTTTTAAACTGTTCAGAGGTATATTCACGCCCATTATCCGATTTCAGAACTTTAACCCTGTTGCCAGTTTGTGTCTCTACGAAATTCTTGAAATCTTTGAATTTTTCAAATACTTCTGACTTATGCCGCAAAAAGTATATTTTTCGATAATGTGTACACTCATCTTTAAAAAGCAAAAAATAACGCGAACCTCGCGGAGATTCGACATTAATTGGCCCGCACACATCTGTGTGAATTTTCTCTCCAGGATTAAAGATGCACCGGTATTTATTTGCTGTGGGATGTGGCTTACGGGTTTGCTTACCAAGTACACATGTTTCACAAAAGAAATCGTCTTTTCCGTTACCAAAATCACGATCTGCGAACTCGAACAGCTTACTTGTTCTTACCACGGCACGAATGTTAACATGACCAAGCCTTTCATGCCAAAGCTTTAGCATATCACGCTTTGACTCGGCCACATTGCACTTTACTATAGGTACTTCAACTTCAAAGTTCATTTTAAAAAGTCCACGATGTCTTTCGCCACGAGAAGTAAGCTTACCATTTTTGTCGCGCACTTCACAATGCGTTTCATACGCATGAAACGAAAACTTCTTATCGTTGATAGTCACGATCGAAAACAAATTTCTTCGAAGTTCCGGCACTAACAAAACGTTTTGCAGTTCTCGTAACACAGTTTTTCCGTTTACTTTCTCGCGAATCATAACCGTACCTTTTTGTACCTACAATTTTCACAAAATCACTTACTGCGCTAAGGTCTTTAAAAAATTCTTCTATTGTTATGTCATGTGCGTGCTGGCTCCAGAGTCCGCTAACCTTCTTCATTATATCTTCATCATTCGAGACAGTTTTTGAATAAAAAACGCAGACATCGCTGATGTATGCCTCGGCATTATATGATGAATCTTCTTTCTGCGTGTTTTCACCTCGGTACTTTTTGTTCGGATACTCTGGAATCAGGAATCTGGAAAGTAATTTAGTGCATACCTTTGGCAGCATGTACCTTAACCCTAGTAATAGACCTGTCCTCTTTTAAGAATTTTTATCGTGGATCGTAATTTTATATATACATGTAGATCCAATGTTTGTGTCTGGTTAGTTGTTGCGGTAAGTGAAATATTGTGTATTTTTCCATTTTTCAATATGTATTAATAATTGCAGGTCTGATCACAGAATAAATGATCTCACAGAAGCGAAGGCTTGCGTCGGCTCCTTTGATATCCGTGAACCAGTTTTTTATAAGCCCAACTGACAGATGCACCCGGCGCAAATACACTGAGATATCTCGTAAAGTTGTAGTAAACGCATACACCGAACGAAGTGCTTTTATTTTTAAAATCAAAATGGTTATATTCATATAATACGGGAGCAAACTACAAAATTTAGTTACATTTCAAATAGGATTTTTTTTTGTTAAGGCTTATATTGGTCCTTGCTTTTTAGAATAATTATAATAATTATTATTTTTATAAAAATTGTTATTTGACAGTTTTGATACACGATAGAGGTGTAGGTTAGTATACTTTTAATTTATTTTGGAATGGAATTTTTGTGTTTTTTTGTGGAAAGTTGTTTTATGATAATGGTAAATAATATTTGCCTTTAGTAAAGCACTAGCTGAGAAAAAGTCTGCTATTTGTGTGATGTTAATATGTTAACAATATACATATACATATGTACATAGGTAGGTATTTTTAAATTAAATTTTAGCTAGAAGGTTTATACGCAGGTATGTTTTCTCGTATGTTTTAAACACAACACATTTAAGAGAAGGTATCATCGGCTTTTATATATTTATATATAAAAAGATATATGTATATATTATTATATACATATGTAGGTACCACACATACGTCCATATTTTGTAAAGGTATTATACGTTGTATAGTCGCCGTTCATTATGATAGTCTGGAACAAAATATAAGATTTTTAAGGGTTTTACTACTACTATATTATGCACTTGCATGGGTAAACCAGTCCCTAAAAAGACAGATAATTGAAAATTAAAGTCATTATTCTTTATCACATAAAAATACTGTATACCTAAATCAACCTTAATATTTTTATCTATGTACAATGTTATGTACCTGCACGTATGTGCACATACATAGATACATATGGTTTAGGTATATACATATATGTTTATTAAATTTAATAATGTTTATTCTGTATTTATTTGCATGGTACGACAATTTAATTAGGGAATATTCTGAACTTTTCAAAGCTTTTAAACAAGCATAATAATAATAAATAATACATAATAATGTAACTTTTCTATACCTACTTTAATAAAAATAAAAAACGGCAAATTACAAAATATCGCAAATATACACACTAACGCTCGTACTAATACACTAATTATGACCCGATACCCCACGTGGGCAACGACAGTTGTACCCGTTAGAATGGGGGTAAATGGGAGGAGCCTGAAGGAAAAATCGGTTCGGTAATAAGGGCTAGCCTTCGCTTCTGTGAGATCGTTTATTCTGTGGTCTGATGATGCCCAATTAGGGTGAAACACAAGTCACCAGAAAATTAAACAATGATGCTGCAGATTTTCTTTAATTCTTTTCCTAAAATAAATGACAAAATATTAACTAACCACTAGCATCTGCAGTAGCCAGTAGAACCAAAAAGGATGTATAAAATGTATAACATTTTTTGAGAAAAGCCTTATTTCCTGACTACGAAGAGTATTATAAATCCAAACGTTGATACAAAAATATTTGTTATTTTAACTGACAACATCCTTTATGAAGGAATCGAATTTTACAAAACAGTATGTTGGTCACAATCAACTTCAAAAGTGTGATTTATTTAGAGAAAAATTACCAAGAGAAGAATACTGTATCAATATATTCAATTTACCCTATGTAACTTTAAAACGAACGAAAAATATGAAAAAAGCATACAAAAAGTAAAAATTAAAAAATTATAAACAACAACTTAACAGCTCCTCAAAGACTATCATTAAAAAAGTAACAAAGAAAAGCATGCAAAACTAAAACCAAAGGAAGTAAACAAAATGAAACACTTATAATTCTACAACAAACAAAAACATTTATTTACTTAACCAAAACTAGCATTTGTACTAAATAGGTGACTCTTAATTGCCCCTCAATACGAAAAAGCTACATCTACGATTTAACCTTTTTCCTACTTATTTTACTACGAACCTCTGTGGCCACCTGTGGCTCCTCGTCGTCGATCTTCCTCTTTTGTGTATTCTCAAAGTTCACTTCCGCAAATGACGACACTACCGTTAAATCTTTAACGTCCGCTTCTTCTAGCTTAGCATTTCCCTCCCTGGTGACCACTATCGAGGATAATCCCGCTTCGAGGGCAGCTTTTACTTCTATAATTACATCCATGGATTAGTAATAATAATAAAAATAGTAGTTTATTAATGGTGATAAGATTTGACAATCACTTCTACGAGGTTTGTCCGGAAAGTACGTATAAAATGTTTGTGGTATCTACGCGTAGGGGAGAGGCGGCCCAGCGGTTTCCTCTCTCTGTACCATCCATTGAACGCTCAGTTCGAGCCAGACCGCTCTGCGAGTTATAGCGATTTTACGTTTACACGTTTAAAGTAACCCTTTTTCTACCTGACGTCGGCATGGAGCTCTCTCTGATTGAGGAACAGCGAATTAACATCAAGTTTCTTGCAAAGCTAGGCAAGAATGGTCGTGAAATTTTCGAGTGTTTGAAACAAGTTTACGGAGACAATTCTCTAAAGGAACCAACCGGCAACAAGTGGTTGAAAAGGTTTCGTGAAGGCCGAGAAGACGTGAAAGATGACCAACGGTCAGGACGCCCCTCCACATCGACTTCTGAGGAAAAGTCAAAGTCAAAATATAATTATTTGCTAAGTTTACAAACTTGTGCTAAAAGCTTCCTAATCCTAGAATTTATAATACAAGTATTTATTTGGTTATACAGGATACAGGACAAAAACAGAATACAGAATCGATTTTGATTGTACATAGAGGCATATTTTATATAAACAAAGAAAAAACCAAAAAAGAAGAAAAGAAAAGGCGAGAACCAACATAAAACAAGAATAATAAAAAAAAATAATAAAATAAATCTGATCAACAGATATATAATTAATTTTAAATATTAAAATGAGTCGTTAAAATACTCTTCAATGCTGTAGTAAGCTTTTGGTAAGATTAATTTCTTTAGTTCTCTCCTAAACTTTTTAAGGTCTGTAACAGTCCTAATCGAAAAAGGTTGAACGAATTCGTGGTTGTGTCCTTAATGACCGTCGATTAACAGTTAGGATGATAGCTGAAGAACTGTCAATACCTAAAACAATTGTCCACGAAATCCTGACAGGAATACTTGAAATGAAAACATTGTGTGCAAAAATCGTTCCGAAGATCTTGACTCCAGATCAGAAAGCAAGGAGGGTTGGTTGTTGTCAGGATTGGATGGAGGCAGAGAACAGGGGCGAGTTTCTTGATAGGGTCATCACTGCAGATGAATCATGGTTCTACGAATTCGACGTGGAGCTGAAACCTCAAAGCAAGGAGTGGAAGCAAGCAGGAGATCCGAGAACAAAAAAGTCGCGAAAATCAAGGTCCAATGTGAAAACAATGTTGATTGTTTTCTTTGATTCTCGGGGCATTGTTCACCAGGAATTTGTTCCTCCCGGCCAGACAGTGAAGCGAATTTCTACGTTGAAGTTTTGCGTTGTCTCAGAGCTCGTGTGGCTCGAGTTCGGCCGGATTTGGCTCAAGGGGGCAAGTTAGTGTTGGGACAAACCTGCTATTTTCGTATAGCAAATGCTTTTGCTAATGCGAATCAAAAATAGCAGTCGAAAATAGCTGCTATTTAATAGCAGGTGCTATTTGAGTTTTATTCGATACGTACATGTCGTACATAGCTAGTCCTAGCTGTAAACAGTGTAAACTGTGTAAACTTTAAACTGTTAAATTTTAAACTGTAAAATACTGTAAAAAGCCATGAGCGAATTTGCAAAAGCAACACCTATTATAAACTATAATCAAGTCCGAAACGACACGGCAGTTGAAGAGCCTAACACCTGAAGACTTCCAGCGATCATACCAACAGTGGAAACGGCGTTGGCAAAAGTGCATCTTGTCTCAGGGAGAGTACTTTGAAAGAGACCATATTAAAATTTCTGAATAGTTGTAAAATAAAAATATTATTCCACTTTTATACGTATTTTCCGGACAAACCTCGTATATAAAAATATTAAATAACTATTAACATTTTAAATAATTTGGAACAATAACAGATGTGATTACATATATTCATTCACACTCGTGAAAGATACTTACATGAATAATATACGGAAAGTTCTAATAATAAAAATAAAAACATTACAAAGATTAACTATTTAAATTAAAATATTTTGACTTCTCTCTCTGAACTTGCCCCTCAATGACTTTAACTTTTAAGCTCATTGAGTATGAAAACCCACAGACAACAACTTTATGTTCAACCCGATCAAATGCTTTGGAAACGTCAGTATAAATGGTGTCTACCTGCTTATGTTTTTCCATTTGGAGCAGGAGATCAGATTCATAAGATAATAAATTTGTTGCAGTGGATCCAACGAAACAGTCTTAGGAATAGCTGATTGGATGCATACACTTCTATAGTTTTCAATTTTGTCCTGAAAAATTCTTTGTTTCGATAGTGATGGAAACAAAGTAGAAAGCTATTAAATAGTTTCAATAATTCAATAGTAGTAAGGATAGTAACATGGGACACATACATTTTTTAAAGAAATAATTGAGGATACCATCAGACTACGTGGCAATTTTACTAGTCAAATCTGAAACATCAGTGACAGACAAGTCAGTTACATTAAAAGTAACACCAGCAGAGGCATTGGTACCAATATTGGAGGAAGGCCCATATCATTACGATTAGTGTAAATGGTTTTAAAAAAATCTTAAACAAATTTCCTATGTTTTGATCACAAAAAGCAGAATGGTAATAGCTGGGAAAAAATGGCTTAAATGTTTGGCATTCATAAACTTTTAAAAGGACTTTGGATATTTTTTTACATACATGATGCAATGCTTCTAATATAATTATTATAACAAAGTTGTGAAAAACGCTTATATCCAGCTCCAAGGCGAGAGAAATGTACAGGGTGTCCGAATAGGGTATCAGCACTTTATTTGTGCATTTAATTTCAGACGTGGCAACGCCGCCACTTACGGTGGGAGTCAAAATGTAAACGGGTTCAAGGAATTTCAGTTGCAATGGAGCCGTTTACCAGAGAGCAACGCGCTATTTGTGTACGTGCATTTTACCAAAACAATAATTCAATCGTGACAGCACGCCGTCTATATCGCGCTCATTACCATGATATTCAATTATCACCTAGCCCTGATGTTATTAGAAAATGGATCAGAATGTTTGAAGCTACTGGATCCACAGTGAAAATTCATAATCCAGACCGCCCACGAATCGTAAGAAGTGCAGAAAACATCGAACGAGTACGTCAATCAGTCAGAGAGAATCCAACCTTATCTGTACGGAAGCGAAGTCAGACGACTACTCTCAAACTTTAAAATTTGTCAATGAAATGATGGAATGATTCGTCGATTTCAATAACATTTTATTCAGTGATGAGGCTAATTTTCATATAAATGGCCACGTAAATAAGCAAAATTGCAGGTACTGGTCTGACGTTAATCCTCGCAGAAAACACGATCGTCCACTGCATAGCCCCAAAGTGGTCGTATGGGCTGCTATGTCTACTGATGGCATGATTGGGCCGTATTTTTTTGAAGATCAAAATAGACGGGCACTTACCGTTAATACCGAGCGGTATTGTGCAATGTTACAAGACTTTCTTGCACTATCTCTCCGACAGTTTCAAGGTTTTAACTTAGAAACCTGGTTTCAGCAGGATGGTGCGACATGCCATACGTCAAATCGGGCAATTGAAGCTGTTCAACAATTATTCCCCAATAAAGTCATTTCAAGAAGAGGCAATATTAACTGGCCTCCTAGGAGCCCCGGACCTGTCGCCACTTGATTATTTCTTAAGGGGTTAGCTCAAAAGTAAGGTCTATGAGAATAATCCAGCTGATACAAATCAATTAAAGCAAAATGTCCAGGAGTCAAATAAGATTAATATCAAGGGAAATGTATGATGGACGGGTTATCAATAATCTTCGTTCTCGATTTGAAGAGTGCATACAGCGCAACGGACACCATTTATAAATAAATAAATAATGGCTTTATTTGTACTTTTCAATAGTGTACATAGGCGAAGTCTAGCCAAAGGCTAATCTACTTAACCTATTTAAAAAAAGTAAGCAAAATTATTTTAGATAGCACAACAGAAAGAAAAAAATTAACATTTGTAATGGTAACACTAATATTAATTTAAAAATAAACAATATTAATATAAAATACAAAAAAAAACATTCGTCCATAAAAATCAAAAAATTATAAAATAAGAAATACCTACTGACAATTTAGCTATTCTGTTTTGTTAAAAAATGCAGCTTTAGTTTTTTCTTGAAACCCGCTACTGACATTTCTTTTATAGGATTCGGAACAAGGTCATTGTAAATTGCCACAGCATTATACAGAAAACTACGACGAAAGAAGGCTGTTCCATATCTAGGAATTGACAACTTATTTATAAATCTCAGATTTGCATCATGTAAATTTTCCCGAAAAGTAAGTTTTTTTATGTAAGTTTTGTTTCGGAGGTAAGGAGGAGTAGACGACGCTAGCAGTCTATGCACAAAAACCGCCAATTGCAAAGAGAATAGATTTTCCACGCGCAGCCAACTAAGTTCACATAGCCTTGCAGAGACTGTATCATACTTTCTCAGTCCATAAATAAATCTGCAGCATTGATTTTGCAGCTTTTGCAAACGGTACGCAGTGATTTTGTCTAAACATGGAAAATAAACAATATTGCAGTAATTCATAATAGGTAATACTAAAGACTCACACAGTTTTTTCCTTACCTTAAAATGAATTATATTTCTGTTTGCATACAATGGCTTTAAAGAATAGTATGACTTTTTAATAACATTAGAAACGTGTAACTTAAAGCGCAATTCATCATCCAGAAGCAATCCAAGATTTTTTGCACATTTAACCATACTTAGGTGATTACCTCCCACAAAAAGCTTTAAACCGTCCAATGCTATTATTTTTTTGTTCTTAGAAGTAAAGCACATAACACTTTGAAGGATTGAGTTTTAAATTATTTTGAGAGGAAAAGAAGGAAATTCTAGAAAGATCGTCGTTTATTTTATTTGATGCCTCCAATACAGATTCAGCTTTAAAAGAATGATAAATTTGCATATCATCCGCGAACCCCTGGATCTGGCAGTATTTTACAACTTTAAACAAATCCGAAACATACATTAGAAATAAGAGAGGTCCCAAAACAGATCCCTGAGGTACTCCAGATGTTATATATTTCATATTTGAAAAAGTCTGATCTTCCAAGACCACCATTTGCCTTCTGTTGTCTAACATTTGGGAAACATTATCAAAGCCATAATAAGCCAATTTTGCCAAAAGCAAATGATGATCCAAGGTGTCAAATGCTTTGGAAAAATCAAGCATTATAAGTGCTGTGGAGTCACCTTTATCCATTGCAGAAATTATCTTTTGGGTAACGTTTAGTAAGACAGATGTCGTGCTATGTTGTTTTCTAAACCCAGATTGCTTATGCGGAATAATATTATTGGAGGTGAGAAAGTAATAAATTTGCGGCTGTATAAACTTTTCCAAAACTTTAGCGATGACCGGAATAATTGAAATAGTTCTAAGGTCGCTGAAATTAGTTGGATTATTAATTTTAGCCAAAGGTGTTAAGAGAGAAATTTTCCACATACCCGGGAAATACCCAGCTTCTAGGCAACAGTTTATAATATGCGTAATATGTGGAGATAGCTTTGGAATACAGTGTTGCAACATTAACGCTGATATTGAATCACAACCGTGTGCATTTGATTTTAGGCTTAAGACTATTTTAGAAATTTCCTCAACTTTGGCTAATCAAAATGAAAAATTTAGATCATGTTTAAACTGTTTGTTCTGAAAATTAGCAACTTCTTCGGGGCAACTACCTAACGGGCTATAAATTGAAGCAAAATAGTCATTAATTTTGTTTGGATCTCGGAGATTTAAAGGAATAGAACGATTAGGGACATTTTTTAGACTTAGATTATTAATAGCTCTCCATAACTGTTTACTATCTCTGATGTTGTGATGAAATTGCAGATAATTTCTTTTTTCTCGCCTAATCATTCCCACCACAAGATTACGCATCTGTCTATAATATGCCCAATCAGTCAAATTTTTAGATTTTTTAAAATTTGACAATGCCTTATTTTTTTCTTTTATAGAAAGCTGCACATTTGCAGTTATCCACGGGGTATAAGGCTTAGAAATTTTTGACGTCGTAAAGGGTGCATGTCTATCAAATAATGAGCAAATATTACTAGTAAGATACTGAATTTTTTCGTCTAGATTATTGATATAGTACACATTATCCCACACAATTTTATTCAGGTCCTTATAAAAATCATTTTTATTAAAATGTTTAAAATTACGATAGAGTTTCGTTTTTATCTCCCTACTCCGTGCCGCAATCTCGATACTGCAGAATATAGCTTGATGGTCACTAATTAGATCAGCGTTAAGTACTGCTGTACTTGTAACATTTGAGGGTTTATTAAAATAGATAACATCAATGAGTGTTTGTTCCATAGCAGCAATACAAGTAGGCTCATTTATTAACTGAGTAAAATCATAAGCTGTAAGACAATCAAGTAAAATATTTGTAAAATGATTAACATTAACATCACCCAGAATGATAATATTCTCATACTGTAGACATGCATGTGATAATATATCATCAAAACATTCAACACAATGCCCTAAATCTGACCTTGGTGGTCTATAGACTGTTCCAACAAGAAAAATTGTTTTGCCTATATTTACTTTAGTAAATAAACACTCTAAATCATCAGAAAAGTCAATGTCAGCAAAAACTAAAGAGCTTTCAAAAATCTGTCCCCCACCCCTACTACGTCTATTCTTTACAAATAATTTGTAGTTCGGGATCAGAAAATTATCAGCCTCAGAATCGCTCAGCCAGCTTTCAGAAATACACATAATGTCAGTATTGGTTAACGTAATTAAATTTACAAAATGATCAAAACCTGTAAACAGTGATCGGACATTTAGACAACATTGTTTTTGGTTCATAAATTTCCATTGACTGTACATTAATTTGCCAGAAATAAATGATTATAGAAATATGGTGTATTTGGTTTATGCAAACATCACATTGCTGATACCCTTTTTTGAACACCTTTAATAGATTTGGTTCGCAATAAATGTAAAGCCATTGAAAGAAAAGTAAAGACAGCTTTTTCTATTGACGAACAAATGATTCCAATGAAACAATTTGTTAAAAATAAACCAAGACCAGTGGGACTGAAGAATTTCGTTCTTACGACATCCGACGGACTGGTATTGGATTTTGAAATCTACCAGGGCAATACTACCCCACTAAAAGATAGAGATTTAGGCTTGGGACCCTCAATAATATTGCATCTAGCAGAAACATTACCTCAAAATAGTTACCTGTATTTTGACAGATTCTTTTCAACTATTGCTTTGATGAACAAATTGACGAGTTTGAATATAGATGCAACTGCTACAATTATGTCCAACAGAGTGAAAGGGTTTGATTTTAAAAAAGACAGTTTAATGGATATGGGAAAGTCAAAAGAAGTTGTTAGAACCGATAATAAACTTTGCATTACAAAGTGGAAAGATAATAAATCTGTCTTAATGATATCCACAGTTTTTGGAAGACCGGAAACTGAGGTGCAAAGATGGAATAAAACAGAAAAAAAACGTTCAGGCATAGCATGCCCAGCTGTTGTTAAATCATACAACGGGTGGTGTAGATGTTTGCGACCAAATGATGGAATACTATCGATCTTTCTTTCGAACCTAAAAATGGACTCTTAAAGCCATCCTACATTTGTTCGACTTAGCAATAGTAAACAGCTGGATGGAGTATCGAAGGGATTGTTAAAGTCAAAACCTTCAAAGCAAAGATATTATGGATCTTTTGGCATTTAGATTTATTCTTGGGGAATATCTGATTGCCAGTACTAAGAAACATGTATTGGAGGAAACAGAATGCGAAGAAAATATAGAGGAAGAGACTAGCGTTGAAGGAAATGAAATAAAAAAGAGAAGAATGCATTCTGTGCAGACAAACGCTTTGATGGTTTTGAACACTGGCCAAAGGAATGAAGAAATGAAGAACCCAGTTAAATGCAGGTTAGAAGGGTGCAAAAGTCGGTCCAGACTGCGTTGCCTAAAATGTAATGTTTTTTTTTTTGTTTAACCAAAGATAAAAACTGTTTTATTTCATTCCATACAAAGTAATAAATTTTATTTCACAATTGTGCTTTTCTCATGTTGGCTCCCTAGACACACAATTGTGTACTCCCTAAATCCCTCCCTTAACCCTTTCGAATATTTTTTAAAATAATTTTCCGTATCTTTTGACTCAACTTTATCGGCGTAAAATAAATATAAACCCCAAACTCAATTTTTTTTTATCTCGGTACTGTAAGGGTTAAGTTTGGTGTCTAGGATATGAAAACAAGTAAAAAAATTAATAATAAATCGAGTCTACAACAAGACCAACGCATGAGTTTTTCTTATCCAATAATGATCAAGACCATTCATGAATGAAATGATCATTTAATTCAAAATATTTTACACTATAGCAGTCAAATTCATGCTAAAATCCTGCATTATATTGGAAAAATGCCTTAATTCCATGACTTTTGGTTTTTTCATTTCGAGTTTACAGACATGGTATTTGATGATTTTCTTGTAGTTTGACCATACCTATAGTCAATAACTTTAAAAGTTAAATAGACTTTTAGGTACTTTTTGTGTCTGTAAAGCCTACATGTTACATAAATGGCAAAAAAGATGAATCATGAAACCAGTTAACATTGCTTAAAAAATACTGAAAAGTTTAGGGTTTTATGTATGTATATTTTTATAAAAATCTAAATCTTTCATCAATTTGTATTAACCAATTTTTTTCCCAAAACTCTTAGATTGTTCTCCACATTTAATCAAACGTCCCATATACAGTGAAATTCCTCTTAGCGGACAGCTCTCAATACTGGACATGTCCTATTAATGGACAGTATGTTTTGACACGAGATTTTAAAGAACAATTTCCTATAAAATAAATTCTCATTAGCGGACGCTCTGTCGGACGGACAAGGACAAAAATTTTCAACCCCAAAACGCGCAAAATTCCCCAACAACGGACACGGATCTCCGAAAGCGGACAAAAATTACCGTTACGTTACTCCAGGAAAAAAATCACGCCACTTTAGTATCCACGTATGTATTGTTTTAGTACCGTCTTGTAATTGAAGCAGGTGACATGGCGCCCGTTAGAAACTTTTTAACGCTGAGGCAAAAAATGGAGGTTGTAAATATTGCAGAACAGGAAAGTTTAAATGTCCGTAAACTGGGAGAAAGGTATGGGTGTAGGATTTTAATTTTTGTATTTTGTGATCACAATGTACATATTATTCTAGGTTTAATATAAGTAAAAGTCAAGCGGCGGAGATTGTAAAAAATAAAGAAATTATTCGAAGACAATGGCAATCGGGAGAAAATTTAGATCAGAAATCAGGTTGGCTGAATAAGTGGAGAAGAAGGCATAATATAAGCTTTAAGTGCATCTCAGGGGAGTTGGCAGATGTAAACCAAGAAGATGTGAATCAGTTCTTAGAGAGGCTACCATAGGAATGTTGCTAGAATATAGGTCAGAGGACATCTATAACGCAGATGAGAGCGGTTTATTTTTTAGAGCTTTGCCAGATAAAACTTTAATGTTTAAAGGTGAGAAGTGCACAGGGGGCAAAATGTCAAAAGAACGATTACCAATACTATTTTGCGCCAATATGGCTGGTGACAAAGAAAAGCTTTTGGTTATTGGAAAAGCTGCGCGCCCACGAGCCTTAGAAAATTTACGACTTAAGAGTTTGCCGGCTACATGGACATCAAATAAAAAAGCTTGGATGACAAGAATTATCATGACAGACTGGCTTTTGGATATCGATAAAAGAATGGGTTGTCAAAAGCGAAAAATTTTACTTTTTCTTGATAATGCCGGTTCACACCCAAGAGAACTTAACCTTAAAAATATTAAAATATAATACAAAATTTTAAATTATTTTATAGAAGCCAGATTTTAAAGCACATCCTATCAAAAATGGATGATGTATCGTCTGCTTCAGATTTATCAAAATCGATTAACATTTTGGAGGCATTATATTTTATTAAGAACGCCTGGAATAAGGTTACCCCACGCACTATACAAAATTGATTTGTCAAAGCTGGTTTCCAAAAATCACCTCAAGGAGATACTCGAGCAGAAGACTACGATCCAGAAGATGACTTACCTTTGGCAACTTTAGCGGAATTCTGGAAAAACTGTCAGGAAGTTGGCCAAATTTCTAAGGCATTAGATAATGACTTTATTATATTGGACCAAGAACTTTATACAGAGGAAACATTTGAAGGAGGTCTAGAAACCATTGCTGATGAGGTACAAAATACAATTTTGCTGGAAAGTGATAGTGAAGAAGAGGAAGAAAGGGAAGAAGCTTTGAGTACTGTGAATTCTTATGCCGATGCATTAAAATGTTGATGATCTAAAAAAATTTACAAAAAATGATTTTGTCACTTTTGAACACCTTAAAAATATCGAATCGAATTTTCAAACCTGCCTTTTTCAGGAAAAAATGAAAAAGAAGAAGCAGGCAAAAATATCTGACTTTTTTAAGGTATAAGATCTGAAATTTGCAACAAATTTTTAAGGATTTTAAATTTCAGTTTTCTTTTTCTGGTATTTAAGGTAGCAATGTACCTATGTTTGTTTATACTTGTAATTTTCATCAATACATGTTAGTTAATAAAAATTATGTTATTAATAAAACATATGTTAGTTAATAAAAATTATGTACATACATTTACATATTTGGGTTTTCTTACTAGCGGACAATAAACTTGGTACCGTCAATGTCCGCTAATGGGAGATTTCACTGTATTCATTTTGACATGTTTAAATATTTACTTTGCTAAAAATAAGGAATTGAAAAAAAATATTTTTAATTTTAAGTCCCCTTTTTTTATTGTTTTTGGTTTGTCTGTTTGATTTGAATTTTTAAGGAATGTACGTTTTCTACCTGTAAGACTTGTAATCAGTAAATAAATAAATATATAAAATAATTCTTACCAGCCACTTGATCGCTTATAAAAAGAACCTCGTCAGGTTTCACACTTAATTCAGCGACAATTTTTTGGTAGCTGTCAGCTTCGGTTTTTGGGCCCACTGATTGGTCGAAATATTCCGTGATATGAGCGGTCAGGTCTCCTTTGATAGAGTGGGAGAACAGTTGCTTCTGAGAATCTTTACTGCCTGTTGAGTATACACAGACTTTTTTTGATTTGGCCCATAATTCAAAAGCAGTTGGCACATCATCAAATACACTGGAATTTTTGTAAAAAGTTTTGATTAAAAATAAAGTAAACAGGAGTAAGGAAGAAGTAATTACTGTGATTTCAAGTCCCCACTTTCATATCCTTTTTGATAGATCATTCCCTGTATGGTTTTTAGTCCAGGAGCTTCACTTCCAGCTTCAGTTAGTTCCGAGACCAGTTTTGCAGCTGCTTCAACATCCAGTTCTGTATCGTCCTTTTTGATTGTCTTGAGGGCTTCCTTTAAATCATCTGATTCCCATTGGGCTTTTAAAGTTTCTGTTGCGTTCTTTGTTGCAAATGGAAAAAGGGTCTCCTAAAGAAACAAAACAGGAATTGTGATTTGCATAAACATTTTTTGTTTATTGTAGCATGTCGGGAATAAAACAATTTTTTATTGATAATAAATCGGAGATTGATAGTTCTATGGCTTTCGCAGTCCAAAAAAAAAACAGGGTTATTTTGGAAATGGTACCAAAAGAATAGTGTCAGGGCAAATTTAAACAACTAAACATTATTTCCTTCTCAGCTATCTACATATTTGAATGTATTATGTTTATGTTTAAAAATTTCCATCTCTTTGCCTACTTGTTACCTAAACATGAACACAATACAAGAAGCCTTAATTTAAATGACATAAGCACAAAGAAGTCGAAAAAGTATTTCAACACCTCATTAGTATAGAGCCTTACTCAGTCATAGAGTATGTGGCCTGTTTGCCCTCCTAGATAGCATATTCTTTATAGCCTTTTTGTTTAAATTAGGTGATATAATGTGAAATTTGTAAGTATGTTAAATGTTGCATTTTATTTTATTTATTATTTTATGGAATTGTTTTAAATATATTGTGTCATCTCATTTAGGAAAATTCTCGGTAGATTCTAGTTTAGGCCTAAATAATAGGTATTCTATTGTTTTGTTTAATTTATGCAAATAAAAAACCTACTCTCTCTCTCTACTCTAATATTGATATGTAGTTATTTATTTACTACACAACCATCAACATCTACCAAAGCCACTGATGGATACTTGCAAATTGTTTAAAAATATTACATATACTGTGATATATTAGGATATATAAATAATGTATATTATAAATTACATAAATAATTCACATTGATATTTATATGAACAAATAACACAAGAAAAAATAATAAAATATGACTAATTTTCTATTGGATTTTAATTTATTTTCTCCAAGACATATAAGTCTCTTGTAAAAGGTTGTTCCTTGATATTCTAGATAACACTATAACATGATAGTCCTATGGTTGGAATCTTTGGTGTGACACTCAAATTATGAGACAGTTTTACCACTAACCAAAAAATGTTTTTTTTTACTCTCGACATGTGTTTCACTAATGATGTTAGCATCTTCGAAAGAATAAAACTACTTACAAGTGACATAATTATACTAAAAACATAACAAATAAGCAGAAAATGCAATGAAGCATGGTCGAACAAATCTTAAACACTAACTAAACTATCAGATTGGACCTTCATCCCTGTTAAGAACGCGTTTTTAAATATTGCTAAAGTTTTGTATGCACCTCATTTCTCATTTTCTATTTTTATAACTGGTTTAAGTAATTTTAATTTGTGTATCCCTACAAAAATTTCTTTAAATCTGACATTAACTGATCTTCTTGTTTGTACTATATAATTTTTATCGATGCAATTAATGCCCTATAGCCCGGATAATACCCCTAAAACTAAATACCAAATACATAGGAAAGTCACACTTTATCACCAAAATCAGATTTAAATAATGTGAGTGTCAATTTCAAGCTGACAGGGATATCCAGGACAACACTCATGCAAAGAACAATTTGGTGACTGCCTATTGACACTGCCATCATTTTGCATGGAAAACACCTTAACCAACTGAAAATGTTTCTGGATGCTGACTTGCTTATGATAAGGGAATGGTGCAATGCAAATTGACTTTATAATAATATGTCAAAAACAAATCTGCTAAGTTTCTAAATGTTCAATGAATTCTGTCACTATCAATAAGGAGCTGATTTCAACTCAGAAGTTTTTAAGATTGACAATTGATTGCAGAGTCAAATTCCTTTAACACATAATTAAAGTGTGCTCGTCATCAGGTTGCTATGCCCTTAGAGAAATTTCTAGGAACTAGACTTTTATAAATGACAAGAAATGCTTGTCATTCCCTTCAGTATAAAATTTGTTTTTGGGACTCATGTTCCCATTGTCCTTTATGGAGTGAGGAATCATGAATCTCGTCAGCATCTTTTTGTGCAAATTAGAATCTTCAACCTTTGTGGCTTATATATGCTTAAAAAACTATGCTCTTCAAAAAGCACAAGCAGGAATTCATAGGATTTAGTTCTTTTAAAACTTGTCTTGCATACACCCTTTGATTGCCCACTATCCATTCAGAGCAAGTGAAGTTGATTTATTTACATGGGTAAAAAACCTTCCACTTTGAATAAGAAAACTGAATTCTTATACTAGATTTTAAAAAATTCTGAGAGAGTCTGTGCTTTCTCTGGCCAACTGTTTTAGCTTCGATAACTTTTTTCAGGTTGGGGTGTTTTCATTTCAATGGGGTTTTAAATACCAATGGGGTTGCCTTGGATCTTGTATTTAGTAGCTCAGATTTAATTAGTGTCGAACATGCGATAGACAAGATTTTTGAGAATAGCTTGCACCATACAGCAATTAGTTTTGACCTTTGTTGTGCAGAAAATTCTGATGATATGATATAGAGGAATATTTTTATGATTTCGGTAAGGGAGATTACATAGCAATTAACAATTGTCTTGCTGGTATAGACTGGAATCAACTGTTTTTGGGAGAGACATCTATTGATGTCATAGTTTCAATTTTCTATAATGTGATCTACTCCTCAATAGAAAGGTTTATTCCTATAAAGAGGTAAAAAAGTTCTTTTTTTCCATGTTGGTTTTCTTCAGAGCTTCGCAGTTTGATCATAAGAAAGAAACAAATTCACAAAAAGTTTAAAATTAGTGGGCAACAGCAGGAATATGATGAATTTGTATTTTTGAGACATCAATGTGAGTACTTAAGAGAGTTGTGCTATCAACAATATATTAATAAGGTGGAAATGAATCTTGCTAGCAATCCAAGGTACTTCTGGTCATATATTCGAAATAAAAGAACTGGTTTTGGCCTTCCCTCCAGAATGACATACAATAACAGGATTAGTATGAATATCTCGGACACTGCAGATATGTTTGCAGAATACTTTTCATCCGTCTATTCAGATGAGCAAGTCAATGACATACCATCTTTTGATGTTGATAAATCAATTTGTCTGAGCAATTTAACTCTGTCAACGCAGGATGTTTATGAGATTATTACTTCCTCTAAGAATAAGCTCTCCGCAGGACCAGATGGGATTCCAGCATTCTTCCTAAAGAAATGTGTTTGTGTTCTTATGAAACCAATACTGTTCATTTTTAACAAATCTCTAGGTACTGGTTCTTATCCCACTCTCTGGAAGAGAAGTTTTCTAAAACCCATTTTTAAATCTGGTAGTAGAAATGAAATTTCCAATTATCGGGCTGTCTGTACAGATTTTTCCAAGGCTTTTGATAGGGTTAACCATGGGGTACTCTTGCAGAAGCTTAGGGCTTGAGGTATTGTGGGGCCTCTTCTTCTTCAGTGGATCTCGGGATTCATCAGAGGTAGAACCCAGACTGTTAATCTTGGAGGGACATGTTCCTCTGAAATTTTGGTGCCATCTGGGGTGCCACAGGGCTCTCACTCGGGCCCTGTTTTGTTTTGCCTCTTTTTGATTGATTTAGTTTGGAAACTTAAAAATTGTCGTGTGCTAATGTTTGCTGATGATGTGAAGCTATTTAGGCTTATCACATCCCTTTCTGATGCTGTGCTCCTGCAAAAAGACCTCAATTTATTCTTTGATTGGTGCCACATGAATAGAATGTCCCTTAATATCAATAAGTGCCATAAGATTACTTTTTCTAAGCAAAGAAACCCTATTGCTTTTCTTTATAAAATAAATAATATAGCAATTGGTGTCAAAACAGAGGTTTCTGACTTTAAAAGTCTTTTAAACTTTTTTGTCTTTTAAAAGTCACATCAATCAGGTGACTGGTAGGGCAATGAAAATGCTGGGTTTTATCCAACGGTGTACAACTGATTTGTCTTTGTTTACTTTTAGATTACTTTATTGCTCTCTTGTTAGGCCCATCTTGGAGTATGGCTCAATTGTGTGGTCCCCGTCATATAACTGCTACATTGAGCAGATTGAAAAAACTCAAAATAAATTTTTAAGGGTGGCGGCTTTTAGATGTGGTTACAGGAGACAGGAGTATTACTATCAGTGGGTCAGGGATAACCTGAACTTACCCACATTAGAGTCACGAAGAACATTACTCGACTTATGTTTTATGCATAAGGTTTTAAATGCTACTATAGATTGTCCTGAGTTATTGTCTCTTTTTAAACTTAGGGTGCCTTCCAGATTGAATACACAATCAGAAATATTTTCAGTCCCATCCCACCATACCAATTATGGCATTAATGAGCCAATTACACGAATGGCTTGAAGTGCTAATGGTCTGTCAGGACAGATAAACTTTTTTGACTCTAGGATAACATCTTTTAAGGGGAAGTTAAAGAATATTATTTCATAGGGGCTTTAATTAATTAACTCATCTACACCTTTCACTGATTTATAGATAGTTTTGTATCTGAATATATATGTTTGTATGGGTATGCTATGTAACACTTTTGTAAATGGATTCCGTTAATAAATAAATAAATAAATACATCACTTAACACTCTGTTTAAATAAATTACGGCTCTGAATCTGTCGCTGACCCGTGTGCAGGTATTCCAAGAGCTTCTCTGTTTCTTGTTATGGTCATCATATCTTGTCAGTCCCCACTCTGATTTGTTGGAAATAACTGAGGATGTTCTTAATGAGCATCACCAGTGATAAGAAGTATAGTGATGGGGCAGTAAGTATACCGAAACCATCAAAATACTCCTCACATGATGTTCTGGGAGCAAGTCCAAATATGCACCGAATTATTCATTTTTGTGCCTTAAAAATATTTTGGGCATCCCTTCCACTACCCCAAAACATGATGCCATAATTCAGCACTGACTGAATGTTTGAAAAGTAAAAAATCTTAATGGTTTCTGAGTCTACGAGTAAGACCACAGAGGCTGCTCAGTTTTGATGTTAAGTAATTTATGTGTGTTTCGTAACTAAGACATCCATCCAAGTGTATACCCAAGAATTTATATATATTTTTATTTTAAAATAAGCACCTATAATAGCACCTATTATAGGTATAATGATTTTTGTTCCTTGTTTTTAAATAAGAATTTTACATTTTGTTTCATTACTTATGTAGGTACGGTACCAGTAGTTAGAGAGTTAATTTTATTTATTTTTATTGTATGTTTTTTATTTTGTATTATTATAACTGTTAGTTGTCAGTAGATCTCATTTTTGTTAAAAAATAGGTACCTTTTTTTTATTCAAAAATTAAATTTTATTTTGTCTTGAGTTTTTTTCCCTCTTTCCATGTAGGAATATTCACTATATACTAACCTAAAAATGGTGGTGAATTGTGAGGGGTGGTCGCAAACTATCAAAATAGCACTTTTTCTATATTTTTAGGAATATTTCATATCACATCAAAAACAGAAAATAAAACAGGTGATAATATCTATTCTCAAATTTTCAGGCTTTAAGAAAATATATGTCTTATTAAAATATTCAAATTTGTTAAGTTTCTATAAGGTTTTGAAATTAAAATTTTAGTTAACTGGTCGCGAACTAGCACATTGACCCTATTACATTGCTAAAATTCAGATTGTACAGAACATTCTGAGGGGGAACAAACAATACACTAGAAAGTTGTATATTTGTGATTTTACTATTACACATAATTAAAAAGACCCAAAGTGCAGATTTAAAGCCCAAATTATGCCTTTTAAAAACGATCATGAAAAGCCCAGACAAGTCTTGAAGTATAAAAACTTCCATAGGCACATAACATTATGCATGTTGTCTCACCCACTGCTTTATAAACCTGTAGAGCAGCTGACCATAGGGTTTAATGACCCAATGGTCTTGCCCACAATACAATTTGCAAGTTGTAACTGTACAACAAGAGCATTTAAATAAATTACAAATGGAACAAAAGGTTGGAAAAATCTTCTAAGAAATACATCAGGTAAAATTCTAACTCATGTATTGAATAAAAACCTTTTGTGAATAGTCTTAGACAACAAAAGCGGGATCGCTCTTTACCTGTGGGTCCCAAGGACGACCAGCTGGGCTATTTTTAGACGGATAACACGTGCAAAAATCATATACCGGTTTAAATGCACGTAGGGACCCGGCGCAACGGTGCTGCACGTTTGGCAAACCGGAGGCCATTTTGCCTAAGCAATTTTTTTTTAAACCACCTAATACACTTATAATAATACACCATATAACATAAAGTACAAAGAAACAACGCTATTTTTCAAGTTTTGGTCTTAACTTACCTTAGCGAAATCAATAGACGTGGTAGTGCCCAAAACATCAACCAGAACGACCGAACATTTCTCGAAAATTGCTGATTTAACGCACTCGCTGTTGGCAGTCATGATGTCTGTTCGGTTTATTTTTCACCTCTAAACGGATTTTACCGGGTTTTTCGGTGTAATTTCACTAAATTCTGACTGTAAAGTGTAGACAGCGAATCTGCAAAGACCGGACAACTGAACAAAATGGAGACTAGCGGAGGAATGACGCTTGCGCTTCCGGAATACCGGCTGCGAGGTCTCCCTGCCCGGCCCCAATTGGTCGAAGAACTGTTACACCGTTGCCAAGTGGTTTAGAAAGTATTAAAATTAGGGATAAGATTATCATTCATCGTTGGTTTTCTGGCAAATTAAAGACAAAAATTAATAATTAATACAAGAGTTTTAGTAGAAAATAGTGTAGTTTTCTCAGATCTGACCATGTCTATGTACAACTTAAATTAAATGGCTCAATATGTTTTTAGGATATAATATGGCGACAATCAGACAACATGGAGGAAAATAAGGCGCGAAATGTTGCACAGTTGCCACCTGGTTCTAAGATTAAACAATTATTTGGGTTTTTCTGCCTTGTAATTTAAATGCTAGTTGTCAATTAATTGTTGATTAAAAATGAGATATTCTGCTGTTTTTGACACACCTATATATCATTAGAAGCCATTAAGACCTAATAATCTCTGATAATAAAGTAACTGACAATGATGGTCCAGGTAAAGCGGGAATGTCGGTAAAGGGTTGCAGTGTTGTCGCCTCTCTGTGTTGAAGCCGTTGAAGCAGGGCCGGTCCTAGACATTTTTTAAGGTGGTGCCAATTTTCGTGAAGGCACCTTCTCCTAGAGTAGTGAAAAAAAATTTTAGGTACCACACTTAAAACAGTTTAGAAAAATTATTGCTGCTAATGAAGTAATAAAACTACTAATCCTACTATTATAGTCATTATAGGACATTATGAAGTAATAATATACATCGGTAATTATAACTATGAGCATCTCGTTAATGATTTAAAAAAATTATTGAAAATAACTAGAAACTAGATAGGACCTAACTACGGGATCTTTATTACACATTTTCTAATATTCTATAATTCTAATCTAATAAATATGAAAATTTCATATTTATTAGATGAGAATAATTATAGCTCATATGGTCATATGGCTCCATATATGGTATATAGCTCATATGGCCTATATCGGAATCGTTTGTCGGCCATCTTTCTTGGCAAATATGACAGAAATGACGTTGTTGACATTGACTGATGGAATATCATTAGTCACATCATAATACATATTGATAACAAACTGACATTCAACAAACACGTCGATGAACTTGTTAAATGTTCCATGAAAACTCTTGGTTTCGTAATCAGATCAACAAGAGAACGTAAAAGTCTTGTTAATTTGTATAGTATCAATGGTAAAAAAAATAGGCTCCATTGTTGGAACCATAATTCATGATGATGATATAGCCGCTTCTCATAGAGTTGCTCGTTTTAACAAGGGGTCGGATACCAGCAATAATTATCCTAAAAACGTCATAGTAAAGTTTTTCTCCGTGTCGAAGAGAAACGAATTTTTAAGTGCAGTTAAGTTAGGTCGAAACCGTGGTTTGAAGGCTTCTGACTTGGGATTTGAGCAGGAAACTAGGTTGTTTGTCAACGAACATCTCTCTCCATACTTCAAGCAGCTGCACAGAAGGGCTCGGGAGTTTTGCAAAATGTCAAACTTTACATATTGCTGGATTAAGGATTCGAAGATCTTCATTAAAAAAGAGGATAATAGTAGGGCTTTTCATGTCTCCAATGAACAAGTTTTGTCGTCTTTGAGTACTTAATCCCTTTTCTTCTTATGTTTAAATACTTTAGTCTATCTCCTATGTATAATCTCTATTTAAATGTCTGTATGCACTGAATTTTCAATTTATTACCAAAATACCAGAGGACTTAGAACAAAAACTGTTGATTTTTACCAATCTATGTGTGCTGCTCAATTTGACTGTGTATCAATAACTGAATCCTGGCTGAAGCCTGATGTGCTGAGCTCGGAGTTATTTCCTTCTGGCTACAATGTTTTTAGATTGGACCGTAGTGCTCTAGTGAGTGGAAAAAGTGATGGTGGCGGAGTAATGCTAGCTGTGCGCGATATCCATTGTGCCGAACTCATACCAAGATTATGTAACACCAATAATATAATTGAAGATATATGGGTCAGTGTCGTCTTAAATGGAGGTAATAAATTGTTAATTTGTACTGTCTATGTCCCCCCTCACGCATCTAATTGCGTGTAGTCAAAAGAAGAGTCTGTACTAAGTAACAAAATTAATGGGAAAGTTTTATTGCTAGGTGATTTTAACTTGCCTAATTTATCCTGGTCGCGTAATAACAAACTAAATTCTGATAACGCCACTGACCCATGTAGCAAATGCTTTACTGATTTTTACTTCCTTAATGGTTTAAAACAATTTAATTATATTTTGAATTCAAGGAATAGAATTTTAGATTTAGTTGTAGGTACTAATTCTTTAATAACCGAGGTACTTAAATGTAATTACCCATTAGTGCCTGAGGACAGTCATCATATGTCGTTGGAGGTAAATATTAAGTTAAATTATGAAAAAAAAGTCGTGTGTAATTCTTATCAAAAGGTAAATTTCATTAGGGCAAATTATGCAGTTATTAATGAGAAAAATCGTTCTCTTCAGTGGAAGGATTTATTTTTATCTCGTGATGTAGATAACAACATCGAATGTTTTTACGCAGAACTGAGTAATATTGTGAATTCTGAAATATCAAAAATAAAAATTAAAAAGCGCCAATATCCTTTATGGTTTTCTAAGCACACTATTAATTTAATAAAGAATAAAGTGCAGGTGCACAGAGACTGGAAAAAATACATTCTACAGTCTGACTACGATATTTTCTCAAATTTACGTAAAACTGTAAAACTAAATATTAGTAAAGACTATAAAGTTTACATTACTAAAACAGAGGAAAATATTAAGCATGACACAAAGTACTTTTGGTCGTTTATTAATAATAAAAGGAATACAAAAAATTTGCCGTTAAAAATGACCTTTAATGATCAATATGCTACGAATAACTCTGACATTTGTGAACTTTCTCAATGTTTTTTAGCAGTGTTTTTGAACCATCTAATACTCCATCATTAATTGATGTTGTCCAATCAAAAGAATGTTTTACTGTTGATCATGTTCGAGAAGACGATATTAGAGAAGCATTATGCTCTATGAATCCCAAAAAGGGTCCTGGGCCAGACGGATTTCCCTCAATATTTCTGAAATCATGTCCTAATCTTTGTGAGCCTCTATATTTATTGTATAATCAATGTATTTCAACTGGTAAATACCCTAAGCTTTGGAAAGTGGCCCAAATTGTGCCTATTTTTAAATCAGGAGATAAAAGCGCTATCAATAACTATAGACCGATTTCTCTCTTGAGCCATTTTGGGAAACTGTTTGAGTCTCTTATTTTGGATCAATTATTTTTTATTCTTAGGGGATTGATTGACTTAAACCAACACGGCTTTTTTAAAAAAAGATCGGCACTGACTAACCTTGTGCCTTACGTTCAACTCATATCTGAGAATATGGAGCGAGGTTCTGAGACTTGTACAGTGTACACCGATTTCTCTAAAGCTTTCGATAAGGTCCACCACCCAACTCTTTTAATAAAGGTTGAGAATTTCGGGGTACATGGGGCTTTGTTTGAAATTTTTAAAAGTTACTTAAGTGAAAGATCTCAGTATGTTGTTGTAAATGGCCAAAAATCGAAGAGTACAGCTGTGACTTCAGGTGTGCCTCAGGGGTCACACTTGGGTCCTCTGCTGTTTATCATTTTCCTATATGATATAGAGCAATGTTTTTCACATAGTAGCTATGCTTTATATGCAGATGATCTTAAAATCTCAAAAACTATTAATTCGGCTGCTGATTACTTTACTTTACAGTACGATTTATCTAATTTTATGAATTACTGTACTTTGAATAGACTTTTTGTCAATTTGGATAAATGTAATTATATTTTGTTCTTTAAAAGGCCTGTTCCTCTGCAAGTTAAATGTGATCTTTACCTAAATAATGTTAAGCTTAAATATTTGGATTATATTAAGGATCTTGGGGTGACATTGGATCCTAGGCTTTTGTTTGAAAAGCATCTTGAAAATATTGTACAAAAGGCTCTTAAAAATCTTGGATTTGTTTTTCGAGCAACAAAAGGATTTAGCAACATAAATTCCTTAACAATTTTATTCAATAGTATAGTAAGACCTGTACTGGAATACGCAACAACAGTTTGGAATCCAATGTACGCCAATTATATTGGCCGACTAGAGAGTGTGCAGCGCAAATTTGTTAACACTTTAAATTATAGGTTTAACAGACGACGGCGTTTCTTTAGTTATGATGATAATTTAAAATTTTATAATATGCAATCGTTGGAGGTCCGAAGAAGAAATTTTGATTTAATATTTATATACAAGGCCGTAAACAACTTTATTGATTCTTCATCTGTTTTAGAAAAACTCAATTTTAACATCAATCCTTACATCCTTCGTAATAGACAAACTTTTGTAGTATCCAGGTATTTTTCCAATTACTTATCGAATTCTCCAATTATTAGATGTACCCGTATGTATAATAGTTTGGAGTTAAACCATCCTAATATTGACTTATTTTTTTTGAGCTTTGATGCCTTTAAACGACACCTAAGACGGCTTCCTGATTAAACTACATAAGTAATTCTTTCTAGATTGTGATGTAATTTTAAGAATTAATTCTCTGTAGTTGTAATTATTATTATATAGAACTTGTTTACTAATTTGTAATTGTGATATAACGTGCTTTCTTATTATTGGACAGCTGTGCCTGTCTGTTAGAAAGCCTTGACTGTAAATAAATAAATAAATAAATAAATAATGGCCTAATTAATCCTAAATTACTTTATGCAGCAATATGGTGTGGTTCCCCAACTGTAATATCCATATGGACAGACTAGAATATGTGCAGCGCAGGTTTTTGAAGTATCTCTATGCTTCAAAAACCAACCAACCACCAACATCTATTGCTATAAAATTATACTGAGCGTCAACCAGGGCTAGTAAGACAACTGAGAATGTCTTTTTGTAGTTAAAAAAAAATGACCCACTATTTGGTGGTGCTTGTATTACAGTGTGCTTGCCGTCTAAGGCACCTAGGCAATAAGGAAAGTTCAAAAGACTATAAAAATCATTAGCAATAGATTTCCATTTTTCTTCGAAGGGTTGAGGCAATTCTTCAATCAAAAGGTTTTCAATAATAATTTTACATGTTTCGATTAAAATGGTATATACCGTGCTGTGACCTAAGCGATAGCTAAATGATATTGTTTTCATCTCCGGTAGCCAGATATCTGAAAGAAAAAAAATCTTTGGAATTTTATTTCGTATTTTTAAAGGGTGTTTGAATAAAGAATACTAAACCTGTATACATAATTTTTAATAACACTTAAGTTCTAATCAATTATTCTAAAAAGGATATTTTTATTTCAGTATCAGCTTGTAAAAACCGATGGAATAACATTAGGGACACATACCGAAAGGGATTGAAAAAAAATGTTACTAAAAGCGGTCAGAGCGCAAAGAAAATCAAGTTGTACAAATATTCCACGCAATTGGAATTTTTAAATAAGTATTTTGGGGAGAGGGCCACAAAAGGGAATATAGATGGCCAAGAAGAAGAAGAATAAGACGAAGAAAAAGTAAATATAGAGTCTGAGAGCATTCGAGAAAATATTGTCGAAGAGTCTACTTTACTTTCTGAACCTGAATGTTCAACAAGTGATATTATATTCTCTCCGTCACATAACAATATTCGTGAAACTGAAAGGAAAATAACACCAATAAGAAAAGCAAAAAAAGTGGAAATCCAATTGAGTGCATCTGGAAAATTAATGGACTACTTGTTAAAGAAAAATGAAAGTTATACTGCCGTACATCCCGTTGACACTTTCTTAGCTTCTATAGGTTCAACTCTAAAATCTTTAGATCCATATTCATTACATTTGGCAAAAGCAGAAATATGTAATATTACGCAAAAATATGAAATGCAAATGTTAAGGAATCAGCGGCGACAAAGACCAACATCTGAAGATAATAGGTCATCCACAGCACATTATTCAAATAGTTCATCAGTAGTTGCTACTCCACTGAATTCACCCACCGATGGAAATGAACAGTATAGTAACAGTTCAGATTCACAACAATCCCATCAGCATGCAGAAAATCAGTTACAAAATTACTATCAAAATTTCACTTCATATAAATTTTTTTGAAATAAAATATTTTTTCTAATAACTTATATTTGCTGTCATAACTGGAATAAATTACTATTTAATTTAAATTAAACATTATTTCTTGTTTTCATTAATATGCAGTCCCATAAAAACAAGATATTTTTCAAACAGAGCAAGTCAAGCATGGTCCTATAGTTACCCATTTTTTGGCGCCTATATTATGGTAAAATAATGCTAATATTCAGATAATATGTCATACTTGTCACAAAGTAACGAATTTCGCGGGCCAGAAGACTGTTTCGACATTTACTTACCTTAGACATACAGCTAGTCGCTGCTTTGGTGCAATAGCCCTTCTCCAATGAGTATCTTACTTTCTTAAGTAGGGTTCGATTTTATTAAGAAGTACATAAAAACAATCTTTAGACATTCTAAAATACTCATAAAATTTGGTTTCATCATCGACTAATTCCCTGTACAGTGTACTTAATTCTCCCTCAGTTTCCCTTTTCAACCACGCCTTATGTACGGACTTCCTCTTTCGGGTTTGGGTCGCTTCTTCTTCTTCATCAAGAGCTATAGCAATCATTGCTAATTCATCGTCTGTAAAACTTGCCATTTCGCAAATTTTTAGAGAAACCTACTACAACTTAACAATAATCAGTGAACAATTTATTGACTGATATGTATGAATAGCCGTCACAGATGTTGACTGAATTAGACTGAGACGGAACGACAACGGAACTGAGACGTGACTGACGTGTGTGAATAGACCTTAATGGGTCGAAGTTTCGTGACTGTTTTAAGGCAACTTACTTTTGACAACGGTATAACTTCCGCTACCTTCCACTGTAAGGGAAAAATGCTTTTCTTTATGCATGTGTTAAATATTTCAGTAAGAATATATAGAATTGTCGGATAACACGCGGCAGCATTAGAAGCGAAATTCCATCTGCACCAGTCGCATTGGATTTTATTTGCGAGAGAGCTCAGACGACTTTATACTCGTTTATGAGCTCGAGTTCAAATTCTGATCTTGTGCATTTTGTGTTAAGGTACATGGTATTATAGTCCACATTATTAGAGATTTGCCTTACTGAGTCTATAAAGTATTTCTTAATTATGCCAGGGTTTTTCAAGTGATAAGGAATATCCATATTACTTTTTGATCTACTGTAAATATTAAGGTGTTTAAGAGTCTTCCAGACTTCTTTGGAATTTTTGGTACGACTTACATAGTCAGCATAAGATTTTTTTTCCGCCCGAACGGTTTTACTTTAGCCGTTCGAGTTTAGTTAGATTTTTAATTTCCTTAAATGCTTCCCAGTCTCGTACGCATTTAAACATTCCGGTATAGGATTTGACACTTAGGCGAATTTGATTGGTCCATGTCAAATAATCAACTAATCACAAAGTAGTGCTGAAAACGATGGCAGAATGTTGAACGGTGCTCAAATGCAGGTCAGAATGTTGCGCATTACTTTTTGCATATACAAATATTAAAATAAACAGCTTATCTAAACTACCGTAGCTGTTCTTATTAAGAACAAATAATTATTTAATATCTATATTTTAATAAGAACAGTTAAGGTAGTTTGTCATAGTTTTTGGCAGATAGCATAACAATGTTTTTTCTTTATGCTAGGTATATGCTGACGTTATGTGAAATGACTGGGCTTTTCATGAATTGACAAATTTAACTATAAGACTTATACATAAATATTCTTGAATCGAATCTTGAAAATTGAATAATAACAATTAGTTATTATTTTAACATTGAACTAAGTGCTAACCCATTTTTGATACGACGTTTTTCTAATCATAAATAAAAAATGGTTCCTTCAATCAGAATAGAACGCT
The DNA here is from genome assembly GCF_022605725.1 of Anthonomus grandis grandis. Classification (NCBI taxonomy): domain Eukaryota; kingdom Metazoa; phylum Arthropoda; class Insecta; order Coleoptera; family Curculionidae; genus Anthonomus; species Anthonomus grandis. The sequence goes on along the minus strand of NC_065547.1, from coordinate 33,649,487 downwards.
ACCCTCTAATTCATTGTACTCAAAACAATTTTTGTTAAAAGGTCTTCATAAAATGCGTTTACTGCCAAGAAACCTTGTAAACGATAGTACACTCAGAAAAATTTGATAGGTTGATTAAAACAAAAAATATTGTTAAGTTACAAAACCGCTTTTTTTGTAAAAAAAACTACTATATTATTTATTTTAACTAAAGGGTAATAGTTAATGTAATCATAAAAAAATTGTTACCATACAAAATTAATTTATCTAATAATTTAGATAATTTTAACTTAAGTTTTGTTGCCTAACAACCTTTTCGTTATTAAAAAAGTTATTTTAACTATTTCTTTATTTGTTTTCCCACCGTTTAGTCAAATTTTGTTAATTCAAACTAAAAAATGTTTAATTTATTTTTAACTATTATTTTATAATATATTTAACCCACATTCTTTGTTAAACTACTAATATATAGAAAATTTACACTATTTTTTGTTAAATCAGCCCACTAATTTATTTGGATAAACCAAATTATTGTTTGCAATAATATAAGTTAATTTTACTTATTAGGAATAGTTACTTTAACAATAAGAAATTGCCAACTGTCTAATAAAATTTACTTAAGAAATAGTATAATTTAACAACAGTTGGGTTACATAACCATGCTTTTTTGTTAATTGAAACTAAAAAATTTTCAATTTTAATTTTGCCTATTCCGACGTGGTAAATTGAACCCACTTTAGTTGTAAAGCAACTAGTATTTAGTAAAGCAACAATTTTTTTTGTTAAATCAACCTACTACTTTGCTTGGATCATCCACAATGTTGTTTTAAATAACTATATTCATTGATTGATTTTACCACTTATTCCAGGTAAATTTACAACGTTTTTTCGTATTCCTGGAAATATAAGTAGCACACGATACATATTCTTTGCTTGCCGCCCGTTTCATTCTTTTCCACAATACGGCTCGCGTTGCACGTTGATAAAATTGCGCGCCAAATAATAGGAATAGGAAATAATTTTCTTCATTTTGTATTATACACTCAGTGTTTTGTTATTTTTTATATTTTATAAGAGTGAGTAAACAATTGGTGTAGTAAAGATGGATGATGATTTTTCAGTAAGATATACAAATCAGTTTTAAAATCTCTACTCAATTCAACTAAAGACGAAGGTGGTCTCAATTTATCCAGCCTGTCTAAACCTCCTCTTGAAATTGGTTTAAACTATTCTGGGCTGACTTATCAAGCTGAGTCTGAACCAGAAATCGAGGAAACTTTAACATTAAAACGCCTTCTGCAAAGTTGGGGTTTTGAAAATTTATTCGAAATCTTAAAATGTAAGTAATTTTTCCATTATTACCAATTTCATTTTTAAAGTATATCCACTTATTCCTTGTGCAATACTCATGGATCCACATTAACCTCCACACAAATTAGTAAAATCGACAATCACTTTCAATCTTATAAAGTATTAAATAAAATCAACACTTTTTTTATATTTTCAACACTTCATGAATTTCACTACTGCTGCTATTCACGTATATAAATCACCAAATGGTTTTGTAAGACCAAAATATTATTAAAAGGTTACAATTGATAATTGGTTATAAAAATAATGTAACAGATATAAAACAAAATTGGTATAATCATCAAAGGTGTAAAAGCAAAAAAAAGTTAGATTTATTATTTTTTTAAATTGCCTTTAAGTATATTTTAAATAAAGATAATTTTAAAAATATTTTTAAAGTTGACCGAATAATTTTAAGTTATTTATGGATTAATTTTAAGACATTTTGGATAAAAATCTTGTGTTTTATTAAACCCAACCAAAATAATTAATATCTGACTAAAATTGTCGCTAAAAATTATTATTAATTTTATACTCGTTAATGGTCATGCATGTTCAATAAAAAAATAAAACAAATGTTATGAGAACCAATTTCTTCATATTAAAGGATTAAACCCTTTCGTTTTGATTTTTTTGTTAAACTTGAATGAAAGTCAAAATTGAAGTTTAACACCCTGTGTTTCAGTGTATACATTATACATTTTCACGGCCGATGAAAAGACTGACCTTTAAACAGGTATTTGAAATCCCACAGTAAAGCATTAATAATGAAAAATTATACAAATGCTATTAATAAAGCCAAACCAAAAAATTTAAATAAATATTTAAAACAAATATCGCTATACCTACCACCTAATTGTATAACAACTAAAAAAAAGTAAACAAAAATAAATAGTCATTCAACTAAAAAAAATTGGTAGAGAACGAACATAATCGTAAGTATACCTCGTTTTTTTTGTTGCCTAAATGAACATATTGATATCGGACAAATATTTTGTTTATACAAACAAAATAATAGTAATATAACAAAAAAATTGTTAAAGTACGAAAAGAGATGTCAATACACCTTCTAAATTGTTGCTGCATAAAAAATTTTGTTAAACGACTATTATTTAGTTAATTCGCTAAGACCATGTTAAAATCAACGAAAAAAATTGTAGCAGAACAAAATCAATTTAACCATTAAAATTTGGTTAATATAACTATGAAGGTAGTTTGACGCATTTTCATATGCTCTTTTTGGTTGATTTTACTTATGGTTTTTGTTGAGTGTATATACCGCTTATATCAATTATTAACCTATTACATAAATTAATGGGAAGTTTTAGCTAAGAAATATTTAGACTACCTGTATGCAAATTTTTTAGCATTTTTAATACTGGACTTATAACGCCATGACGAAAATGTCTGTTCCTCATATTCATTCAACCATTCCACGACATCTTTTTCATTTTTCATGTTGCCCCTATACAAATTTTCGGTAACTTTTATTAGTCTCTCCAGCACCGTCCAACATTCTGGCCCTAATTTTGCCACTTCGCATTTATTGGCGAAACGAACTGAAATCGACCAATTAAATTCGCCTGGGTGTCAAATCCTATACCGGAATGTTAAAATGCGTCCCGTACGCTTTTAGTCCGTTTATATTTTGAAAATAAATTATTACGATGCTTTTTCATTTTACGCAGGGCATCAGTAAACCAAGGAGAAGATGGTCTAATAACTCTTTTTTCAATTATTGGAGCATGACACTCGAAAAGTGCCAAAATCATTTCGGCAAGCAAAGAAACTTTTTGGTTAACATTTTCGCAGTCGAAAATTCGCCACCAAGGTAGGTTTATGAGATCTTGTTCAAAAATATTAATGTCGAAATGCTTGAACGCGGACATGTTAATGTTAAGAGTGCAGTAGATTAGTTGATGATCAGAATGATCGTGCATATCATGATGTTGGACCATGCCACTTATATATACAGTGACCGCCTAAAGTTCCGCATAAATTCGATTAGAGACATGATTTTTTGAGAAAACGCTCGGACCCGTCGATTTTTATTTGAAGTTACGCATTATTTCACATAAATTTTGTATACAGGGTGGAACAAAAAAAATATATGACGTCATCGGTCATTTTTTTAAATGAAATGCTATATTTTTATTGCATTTATGAAATTTAGGCCAAGCAAGTTTCGTATAACACACCTTATCTCAAAACTCAACTGTTTCCGAAATATTTACATTAAAATTACAAGAAAACAAATAAGTACGACTATTTACAAATTAAGGTAAAATCGAGGATAAAAATAATGTTATAAACACTGCCAATTGTTCCTATTTCCATGATTGCACTTGTAAAGAATCTCCGTTTTCAAATGTCACTGTCAGTTTGAATATTAATAGTTTTTGTTAGAATAAATTATGGGTAATTTATCGGAAAGCCAACGAATTGAAATTTTGATGATGCTAAGGTACGGAGATCGAGTGTGCACGCAAAAAGAAGTAAGTGAACTCTTTATTGCTAAATACCCAAATCATCCTATTTCTCAGTCAATAGTTAGTAGAATAGAGCACAAATTCATAACTTCAGGTCATGTTAGGGATTTGCCAAGATCAGGTCGTCCAAAAATTTCTAAAGAAACAAAATTAAACGTTCTGCTCTCCGTCAAAGAAAATCCAAACAATGCAACTTCACAAATTTCAGTTGATAATAATATAGCCGGAACGTCAGTAAGACGCATCTTAAAAGCAAATGAATACCACTCTTATAAAATTGGACTAATACACGAATTAAATGAGGACGATCCTGATCGAATAAACCAATTTTGCGTGCAAATGATAAACATTTGCAATAATAACCGTCAGTTTGTGTTATGAGTTTTGTTTTCGGATGAAGCAACTTTTTGTTTAAACGGTGTCGTAAATCGGCAAAATTGTCGGTACTGGTCAGTGTCAAATCCACACTGGGCAACTGAGGCTCATACACAGTACCGTAAATCTATTAATGTTTGGGCTGGTATCGTGGAAAATAAAGTAATAGGGCCATACTCTTTCGTGTTCCCAGGAAGATGATAGGACGAAGAGGGCCAATAGAGTGGCCGACCAGGTCACCAGAACTAAATCCCTGCGACTATTTTCTATGGGGGTACCTGAAAAGTAAAGTTTATATTGAGAAGCAAAACAACGTAGAAGATTTGAAAAATAGAATTAGATATGAAATTAGACGTATATCACCTGAAATAATTGATAGTGTTTTACATGCATGAGTTTGGAAACCGTCTTGCTTTCTGCCAAGAAATAAATGGGGATCAGTTTGAACACTTGATACATTAATAAGAGTTCTGACAGTTTATAACATTTTATCCTCCATTTTATCTTAATTTGTAAATAGACGTACTTACTTGCTTTCTTGTTGGTTAAGTGTAAATATTTCTGAAATAGTTGAGTTTTGAGATAAGGTGTGTTATACGAAACTTGCTTGGAATTTCGCCTATATTTCATAAATGCAATAAAAAATATATCATTCCATTTTAAAAAATGACCGATGACGTCATATCTTTTTTTTGTTCCACCTTGTATACAAAAATTTATGTGAAATAATGCCCAACTTAAAATAAAAATCGACGGGTCCGAGCGTTTTCTCAAAAAATCATGTCTCTAATTTTTATAGAATTTATGCGGAACTTTAGGCGGTCACTGTATATTATATACCGTCATCTGACAAGATGATAAGGTCGATCAAGCTAACCTTGTCTCGAGCATAGAACAATATAATAAGGGGAAAGGTCTCGAGATTATCTGGTGGGATTTAATACAACCTGGGCCCTGTAACACAACCACTACAAGTTATACAATTGTAAAAATATTTTCTACACTTGTAATTTTTCCGTAACAGAACAATCTTGTAATTACCTGTGCGGCTCTAGTAATTACGGAAGATTTTTTACATATGTAGACATATTCTATAACACAATTTCAGCACTTGTATATTTGTGTTAAAGTATTTCCCACAATTGTAAAGAATGTTCTACCCATTTATATCAGTGGGTAAATTCGGTAAACGCAGTATTTTAATATCAACTTTCTCACTGTGAACATTAGTTTTCGTTCTCGGTATGTGGTCAAGTGACTCGGAAAGTGACAATGAAGGTGCCCCCCACAGGGAATACCGATCGGGATATTGGAGCCGCGCTAAATAATAACACAATTCGGTGGTATGGATTGACTCCACAGCAGAAGATATTAATTGCTCTACATTGGCTAGGAAATGGAGGTCAGTATCATGGTGTTTGCGATATGCATGGAGTTTCAAAAATAACTGTGTGCCGATACGTACATGACACTGTTAATGCGGTAAATGATATAAAATTTGATGAAATCGTGTCATGGCCACATAGTACATTGGATATTATTCAAAGATTTCATGGCATCGCCGGTTTTCCCGAAGTATGTGGTGCTGTCGATGGAACACTGATAAATATAGATGCCCCGACTATAGACGAGCCAGCCTTTGTAGATCGCCATGGTAAACATTCAATTAATTGCATGGCTGTTTGTGGTCCTGACCTAAAATTTTAATATGTTAGTGCTAACTGGCCCGGTAGCGTTCATGACGCAAGAGTACTTCGTAACAGTAATTTATTTCGAAGAATGGAAAATGGTTGGAGACCCCATCCTAATTCGGTGATTCTGGGAGACTCAGCTTATCCGCTAAAACAATGGTTGATTCCACCAACATATGAAATTCCACTAAATCAAGCCCAACAGGATTTCATGAGAGCTCACAAACGAACAAGAAGAGTAATAGAAAATACGTTTGGGATTTTAAAAGAAAAATTTCCTTGTTTGAACTATCTACGCGTGAGCCCTGTTTTTGCTGCGAATGTTTTCAAATGCTGTGCCACCTTATGCAACATTTCAAAAGATGACAATTCTTCTGTTGAAGCGCAAGCTAGATTAGGCGAACTGATTAATTATTTTAACAGAAACAACAGACTCTAGTAGTAAAATATGTATATAGGGTGCTCTAAAATTTATTAAAAACGTGTTTCATTTCTATACTAAAGTTCAAAAATATACATATCTACAAAATAAAGACGAAAATATTTATTTCATTTATTAACAACTTTTATTAACGAAGGATTTAAACTATATCTAAACTATAGGTACTAGATAAATTATTATAAAGATAAATAGGTCTTGCCGTTTTCTGATTGGAAGTTATTTTGGAACTGCGAGGTAAATTCAGAAAACGGTAACCCGAGGTCCCCAGCTTGGTTTATAGTTTTGTAATTTTATATGTTCAATTTGTAGTTTCAGCTTTTCATTTTTATCGTCACTTTCACCCGTGCTTTCGACAACTTTTCTCTTTCCTACAATTGAAAAGTGTTTCATTTGGTACAGGCGTTTCTGTTGATTGAGTCTGGGCTACCTCGAATGACTCAGAGACTCCAAGTCCACAAATAATTGGAGATTTCTTTCCAACAATATCCAAAATCATCTTATCTATTTCCGTTAACATGTCTTTCCCACAAGTCCCTGTTTTTTTCGCGTTGTCTATTTTAGGCTAAAATGCGAAATAGCATATTATGTCATTGTGTATATTTTATCTATAATTGGTTTAGTACCTAATGTCAAAATTACTTGTAAATAAATTATGTTGATTGCTCAATAACGAAAGACTCACCATTGCAGATTTCTTCAAATTCTGCCAGACAGTATCTCTTACGTAGGTCCAATCCTTCTCTACTGAAACTAAGCATATACTTTGGGCTACTTGGGTTATTTCCTTCCATTTCTCGACTTTGTCTTGCTTTTTAAGTCTATCTGAGAAAGCACCAAATAGAATTTCCTTGTTTTCTTTAATTTTTGTCAAAAACTGCATTTTTATTTCGAAAATAATTTGTTTAGACGACATTTTTACTAACCGAAATCAGCCTTCTCACCGTATCGCTTATACGAACGAACAAACTAACAAACAACCCATAACTTTTAATCCTAAACAGCTTAAACTCGTTTTAACAAGTCTGTTATACATATGTATAACGCGTAGTCCTACAATTGTAAAAAAATTACAATTGTAGTTGTTTCTGATGTGTTACTGAATTCATTACGACTTGTAGGTACGGTAAATTAATTGTAACTTGTAAACTTGTAACAATTGTAGTGTTTGTGTTATAGCGCCCTGCTTGCAGTTGAACGCATCAAGGGATTGTCAAACTTGTTAGTAACATTAGTATGTCTTAGCAGGTTAATATTGATATCACCCATTCTAATATACTACAAAATATTTTTTTTATTATTAAGGAATTATTTTTATGAGTGTATTACTTCACTAGGCCCATACCAGTGTTGCCATCAGCACTCAACGAAAAAACTTGTCGCTGACAATTTTTCTCCTGACAACTCTGCAATTTGCTTATTACGCCCCCTACCACCCGCGAAACTTACCAGACGACAACAAATATCGACTCTTCCGGCATTACTAATCCGTTTCGAACAGATGGCGCCACGTGACGTCATAACCCGGGCCGTTACCATGGCGACGCCAGCATCCGCGGTTGTGCGTCGCGACGACCGACGACGCCGATCCGGCGCTCAGTCAGTGTCGTCCGCGACTCGTTCGTGTCAGCCGGCCGTAATACCGTTTCGCGATATCCTTCCACATAATTATTATTATTATTATTAATTAGAATAAATTAATTTATATACGGACATTAATTAATAATCCATAGGCTTTTATTTATTTATGTCTAATTATTATGTAAGTGTGATATCACAAAGGTATTTTGTGGAGTGAAGGCGCACAGATGGTCGTTATAATAGTATGGGAGCCCCGCAAGAGAGATAACACAATATGACGGAGGTAATTTAATTTATAATTAAAATTTTATTGCTGTTGTGTGGTTTTTATTACTGTATGTGTGTTGGTGTTAGGATTACGATTTAATGTTGGATTAAGGACGTTTTTAACGCTATTCAAGGCTGATTTTTAATTAAGAAAAATGCTCCTATTTTCGTAATAAAACTATATAATATAAATAATATGGATGATGATGAAGATAGTGATAGTCTTTTATTTGATTCTATAACCCTTCATAAGGATGGGCATTAGGCAACTATCTAAGAATAATGCTGTAATGATTTTAATGCATAATCTCCAAGAGAAAAAGCAAAAAATTCATTCTCCTTTAATATAAAAGGCTTACATTTCACGTAAAGGGTTACATATACAATGTTTAGAAAAATTGTGGTCAATGAATTTTGTGTCATATTAGCCAAAGAAATTTATTAATCAATTGTTTGTTTGGGCGAACACTGGTTTTTACTGCATGCCCTATTTCTGCTTCCGTAGGAGCAAAGTGCCTCATTATTAATTCATAAATTATCATAAATATAGGATCACTCTTTATCTTTTTTTTATGTCGAACAAAATTATAAAGCAGGTCCTGTATCACCTCAAATACAATAGGAAAATTCGGCACAGTGGTTAAGGGTTCATTAGTATGATAATCCCGTGCAGTCAGTTTAAAGGATTTGCCAAAGAGATATGGGTCTTACAGTTTTTTTTATTAGGTTAAATGATTTTGTATTAGGAAAAATTTATACATTCGGTAATATACAGGGTGATTCATTAATATTGCACGAAAATGAAATGCCGGTTTTTTTGGGTTAAATTATGACGAAAAGTTCCTATAAACATATGTCCGAAAGTGCTTCGTTTCCGAGATACAGGGTGTTCAAATTTTCTTAAAAAATCGATTTTTTATTAATATCTAAGAAATGCCTTTGCTGTTTGCAATGTCATTCACACCATTTCTGGATATCTTAATGATGTATCTTTTTGACATATGACAGTTGATTTGTTATTCCAGGGACGTGCCCACGGGGTAAGCGGGTTAGGTTTTTTGTACAAAAAATAGCACCTAGTAGATTTTTTGAACCTCCTGTACATTTTTTGGATGACGCAACTAAAGATGAAATTGTTTCAACTCTTGGGTGTTTTTCGTATCTCCCTCCGTTTTCGATAAAAAAATTAAGAATTGCTTTTTTGCATCCCTCTGTAAAAATACAAGTAAATGCTTTTAAATCACGCGAAAGCAAAGAAATAATTTTCTTCCTAAAATGTAATACTTACCTATTCATAGTGTCGAATATCAAGTACAGCATTAACAACTGCTGATCTAAAAAATACTGCGGAATGTTGAAATTGTAAATACGTATTAAACAAAATTTAGTAAATACTATTATCGTTTTAGTTTTTGTCGCATTCTTTTCGTTGCTTTGAAAATGCAATAAATAAAATACCAGTTCATTTAACATTACTAGGTGTGGCTCAGTGATAAGGTGTTGTTTTTTTCCTGTCAAGTAGACAATTTCCTCATTTTTGTCTAAAATGAAGTACACTTATAGTGAAATGTGCGATATGCACTTTGTGTATGGTCTTGCTAATGGTAATTCACAAGCAGCGAGGCGTATTTACGCGGACAAATACCCTAACCGAGTACTTCCTCATAGTCAAATGTTTACTCGCCTCCATCAACGTCTCAGAGAAAGTGGAAGTTTTAAAAAACTTACAGTCGACAATGGACGACCCCGCACAGTTGCAACCGCAGAAGCTGAAGAAGCAGTGCTCCACGAAATGGAGGATAATCCTTCAACGAGTACAAGACAGATTGCTGCCACTTTAAACATTAGTCAGCCAACAGTGTTTAGAATACTGAAAAATCAGCTTTTGTACCCGTATCACATCCAGCGGGTACAAGCACTTTTGCCAGACGACTATCCTCATAGAGTGGCTTTCTGTCGATGGTTACAACAAAACATTGTAGAAAATCCTCCTTTTTTTTCAAAAATACTTTTCACGGACGAAGCTAATTTCTCCAGGAATTCGATAATGAATTTCCATAATAATCACATTTGGGCAGATGAAAATCCACATGGAATAAGTGAAAGTCGCCATCAACACCAATTTTCACTGAATGTTTGGGTTGGAATCATTGAAGACCACTTAATTGGTCCTTTCTTTTTGCAACAAAGGTTAAGTGGAGAAGTGTATCGGCGTTTTCTTCAAGAGGAGTTGCCAACACTATTAGAAAACGTCCCGCTTGACTTAAGGTACCAAATGTTTTTCATGCATGATGGCGCTCCGGCACATTTCAGCTTAATTGCTCGACAGTATTTAGATAGAGTATATCCCAATCGTTGGATAGGTCGTGGAGGTATATAACCCTGGCCTGCGCGATCTCCCGATCTAAATCCAATAGACTTTTTCCTCTGGGGCCACCTCAAGCAATTAGTTTATACCACCCCCATCGAAAATGTTGAAGAATTAAGAAATCGTATTATTGCAAATTGCGATACTATTCGAAACACGCCAGGGATCTTTGAACGTGTTCGCCAGTCAATGCGTCGCAGGACAGACGCATGCATTGCAGTTGGAGGAACTCATTTTGAACAACTCTTATAGCGGACGTTTCTTAGTCCATAGCTTTTCATTACCTTCATCAATTTACTAATGTTTATTCTAAGAATTTAATTAATGTACCTAAGTTTAATTAAAACTATTTTTCAACAGGTAGTACAGTTAATGTCATGTCAAAATTCCAAATTACCGTATTTACTATTCTTCACCCTGTAAATCGATAAGTAGGCATTTTATTATGTTTATTCAAGTTTTTTCAAACGTTTGCATTAAACTAATTTTTTTATCGAAAACGGAGGGAGATACGAAAAACACCCAAGAGTTGAAACAATTCCATCTTTAGTTGCGTCATCCAAAAAATGTACAGAAGGTTCAAAAAATCTACTAGGTGCTATTTTTTGTACAAAAAACCTAACCCGCTTACCCCGTGGGCACGTCCCTGGAATAACAAATCAACTGTCATATGTCAAAAAGATACATCATTAAGATATCCAGAAATGGTGTGAATGACATTGCAAACAGCAAAGGCATTTCTTAGATATTAATAAAAAATCGATTTTTTAAGAAAATTTGAACACCCTGTATCTCGGAAACGAAGCACTTTCGGACATATGTTTATAGGAACTTTTCGTCATAATTTAACCCAAAAAAACCGGCATTTCATTTTCGTGCAATATTAATGAATCACCCTGTATAGGTACAATAAATCGCGATAGGTGCAATGATTAAAATTATAAATAAAATTTGTTTTTATATAATTGCACTTTAGTTTAATAATAATAGGACTCATTGTAATAATTTAGAAATCGGTTTGACATTGTTTTTTGCATAACTACCTTAGTAAATGTAACTATATCAATATATTTCCATGCAGTGATAAAATTTTGATTTACATAGTAATAAAATAGCGCCCCTCAAATTGATTGATATTTAATATTGGTTAAAAGCAGGAAATAAAACCATAAGTTTAGAAAAATAATTTATTGAATTTTTAGTTGTTTCATCACATAAATATTACCTACAATAGAAAATATATACATATTATTATATACAGTGTCAATTTGAAAACTGTCAATGCAAATATTTCTGAAACTAAAAAAGTTAGAAAAGCACACTTTGGTACAACTGTTATACAGGTAGGGGAAACTACAACCACCATATTTTGGTTATAGGGTGAGTCCCAACCAGTGTTGCTAGATGTCATAAAGAGAATAATCGCATAGCCTGTTTAAAATTATCGTACATTATCGTACTGAACGTCGATATTTATGCCTTCGAAAGTTTAAGGGGAAAAAAATTCTGAAAATATTCTTAAATGTATTTATTTCCTAAATATTACAAGATTTGAATTAAAATTTGATTAACATTCATCAAAAATTATATCATCGTCTTTAGATTCTGCGTTAGTTTCTTTCTCTTTTGTCGCAGCTTTGATTAAATCTAAAACAGTTTTGTTCTATATGAACTTTCTGAGAAGATAACATATGACCATTTAACGTATCCGTTATTATTCTATTTTTTGCCTTAATTTTTATTAAATTCACCTTTGAAAATTGCCTTTCACAACTGGCACTTGGAATGCGGTAGTGACAGCACATTTAGGGCCGGTTGTATAAACACTTTGAACTGTAGTTTATTGTTGAACTGCAGTTCAAAGTAAAAAAGTTGTTGTATCAATAATATTTAACACTGATCTAAGTTCAAATTCGAAGTTCAAGTGAACGCCCACTTGCCGCCGTTCAAGAAGCCGAACTTTCGTTCAAGTGATTTTCTAACCTCACATTCACAAGTTTTGTGCTTTGTCTATCTCCTTCTCATTATTATTGGGTTTATAAAAATGAATGAATTTAACGACGAAGTTATTACTGATGATGAAGATTTTTTGGGTCTTGTGAGTGCTGTAATCTTAGAACATTGAAAGGCTAGAAGTAGCATACCGTGGAACTATGGGCAGGTTTGTTTGCTTGCAACATCTCTGATGCAATGATGCCAAATGCTCATAGAGAAATGGAAAAAATCACTTTATAATATCATAAAAATTTTCAGTTATTTCCGAAAGCTCACAACAATACTACTGCTCCCCTTTAATAAAATATCAAGCATTTTTTTAAAGAAATTTGATAAGATACTCTATATCAAAGTCAATATACGTTAAATAAATGAAAATAAAGTACGAAGCAACGAGAAAACGGTAATGGTATCGCAACGCCGCTCGATCGCATTGTTGATGCCACCGTTACAAGCACTCTCTACCAGTGACGTCGTCAACAAATATTTACCTGATAAATTTTTATTAATTATTATAGAGTTTGAGTATAAGTAATATTACCATTTACGAGCTATTTATGTGTTTTTTAACGGACTTCGTTAGAGGAAGGTCCTAATAAAAGGCAGCATTTTTGTCAAAGCATTTTTATGGAAATTAAATATTTTATTAATATAATATTATAGATTTCTTAATAAATCATGTTTTAAGACACAAATTTTTATTATTTTGCATAATTTTATAGTTATTGTTATATTGGACAAAACTCAGTTTTACATCACTTACTTTATATCACATAATATATACTTCTATGGTGCTGACTTTTTCAAAGGGACAGTATTGCTTCAGCGGAAAGAGTTAACACTACAAGGATGTTCAAATTGTGAAGGAGTTGCAGGTTTTTTATAGGTTATAAGATTTTTATTATGAGTATTTAGCCTGTACAATGGTTTTGAGACATTTAACAGTGACCTATATAATACCTAATACCAATTATTATATGATATTAATTTATACTAAAAAACAAAGCTTACCTGAGAATAAAGACTATGTACAATAAATTAGATTAGATAGTTTATTAGTAGTAATATACAAGCAAGTACTTTTACAAGTCAAATAAAATATGTAGTATGTTGGGCTTTTTCGAAAATTATGTTATTATTTCTTAAGTATTTTAATAATGACTTGAGAAATCTAATTCAATTTCTTTGGCGCAAATTTGTTTGTTGCAATTTTCGAATTTTAATTTTGTTTTTGTTCTTTATTTTTTTTCCATAATTTGGTGACAAGTGATTTAGCTTTTGAAACGGTAGAATCATCAGTGCTTAGGTCCTCAGGATATCATTTTGATTTTACCCTAGAATAATATACACAAAAATACAGTATTAATTAAAAAGAAAAATAAAAAATTAAAAAAATATATTATGATAAACCAATTGATCAATAAAATGCATGTTATTATAAAGAATCTTTGTAAAATCATACATTTGATTAATTGCATTTAATTAAACAAATATAACACAATAAAATACTATATCACTTTTAAATAAGATATAGAACAGGATGATACATGGAATAAAACTAGTAGTCTATTTTGAGTGTATTTTTACCTTTTCCTTGGCAGAGTCAGGGAATGTGTAGCAGTTAAACAAAAACGGCTTGGATGAGAAATAGTAATTGTTGACCTAGACCCCATGGTAACTATTAATCTCAGATGCAGTTATTGTTGATGATGAATGATCAGATCTGTAATTATACAAAATTTGGTGTATCAAGAATATTAATCTATTTTAATTATCCATACTTGTCTATATTAGCTTCACTGTTTGTACTATATAGCATTTTGGAAGCTAAAGAAGTTTTTGCACTCTTCAGGAAAACTACCCCTGCAGCTTTAAAGGGTAAATCACTTGGTAAATTAACTGAATTATCGGCTGCTGTGTTTTTAACCAGTGCATCAGAAATCCTAGTAAAAAATAGTTTTACACACATACCTAATTTAATAAGTATTAAGTATAAATAAAGCTTATATGAGTAACCCTAATACTTTTTGTGACGATTTTTTTATACTAGAAAAATATATTTAAAAAAAAATTACCTTTGAGGTAGAGCTGATTTTTTAAATAAAGTCTGGCTACTGATAATATTATCTTCCTTTTATAAGAAATCACTTCTAAGGATGTGATCTGAACAAACAAATATGTTCTTTTTAATTGTGTTGATTTCCATTAATAAAATCCATTGTTCCCTGTGGGCATATATTAGGCAATCTATAATAAGTATTTGATATTTAATCAAAAAGCAAAAAAAATTACAGTAATAAATTAATGTGTGGTACCAATTACTATATGTATTATTGTAAGTTGCAATATGGTAAAACAAACAAAAAATTATCGACCAAATTTTAGGGAAAGACAAAATTAACTTTATACATAGATATCAATATCTAAATAAATTTCAAAATTCTTTAAAGGCAATAAAAAATTAGTAATTTCATCTATCTACCTAATATCTATATTAAAAAAACATAACTATATAGGTACATTTAAAAATATAAATATTTTGGTATTTTACGCACACTTTCACATTCAAGTTTTTATTAGGTTTATATCTATAAGATCCCCTATTCTACGTTTATGATGATGGTAACCCTATGATGTGATGTTATGAAAGTATCGGTACTTACTTGTGAAAAGATCGGCTGGAATCACATTTTTATCATGATGCGGCATAAACGACACAAGTTTTTGCCATCCTAGCAATTTAAAAAAACACTAAAATGTGGCCTTTTTCCTTTTTAAACCAAAAATGAATGAAAATACACGAATCCCGAAAATAAACAAAGAGGCCGTTTGACAGATGACACTACGCGTATGGCTCAGGCGCTTAAGCTCCGGTGTTGTCGCTTCAAATTTTTTAGAAGCAGTTTTAGGGATAAGAATGTTAATAATTTTGTTTTTTTTTTTTGCTTAAGGATATTATATTTATTCTTAAAATAGGTTAATTGTAGTATTTATTCTTTTTATTTTAAATTTTCCTATAAAATACAACACAAATAAGTTAAATTAACGTTATAATGGTTGTTAAAATATAGCTAAAAATTTCCTCCGTTGGAAATTTGCGTCGACTTGACAACAGAGAATCGGCAAATATGTTTGTAAACAAAACACCCCTCTTGCCCCTGTGCACATGTTGGACAGAAGGAAAAATTAGTATGTTTTTATTTATTTTACTACGTATTTTAATATAGGTACTTATTATATTTTTAAGGAATCACGCTCTATCGGCTTCAGAAATGGTTCTCCTAACTTTAAGGTTTTTTGCAACAGGGTGCATTTTGCAAGCAGATGGAGATTTTTCTGGTGTAGACAAATCTACAGCAAGCAGAGTTATTAATAAAGTGTCCCGGGCAATTGCACATATGCATGAAACCTATATATCACTACCCGATGAAGAAATAAATAATGTTCGACAGGGTTTTTTCAACATTAGCAGATTCCCAAGATGTATTGGGGATTTGGATTGTACCCACGTAAAAATCCAATCTCCTGGTGGAGAAGAACCAGAAAATTTTAGAAACCGAAAAGGTTATTTTTCTTTTAGTATACAAGCAATATGCGACTCACAACTAAAAATTTGGGACATTGTGTGCAGATGGCCTGAGTCTGCTCATGACGCAAATATATTTAGGAACTCAATAGTACGAGCTCGATTTGAAAATGGTGATTTTGTCGAAAATTTATTAGTGGGTGATAGTGGATATGGTAACAAACCATACCTGATTACACCACTTTCTAACCCAACCACTCCTGTAGAACATTTATTCAACGAAGCACAAATAAGAACGAGAAACCCAATAGAGAGATGCTTTGGTGTATTAAAACGTCGATTCCCAATATTAGCATTAGGAATTAAATTAAATGTGCAAAAAGTGGAAGCAATAGTTGTCTCATGTGCAGTGCTTCATAATATTGCATGCATGTTGAGAGATGACGTTCCCCTTGTAAATGAAAAAGTTGAAGCGGCTCTTGAATTAGGAAATATCCTTATACCTGTGGTACAACCAGGTGTTGAGAATATAGCCCTTAATAATGTGGTTCGGCAAGCTTTGATAACAGAGTATTTTCAGCCTTTGTTAGATAATGTAGCACATGAGTAGAACTCAAAATTGCAATAAAAACTTTTTTTTACGGTTTTTATTACTTTGACACCCACCACAAAAACATTTTTAATTTTGCATTTCCACACATAAAATTAACAAGAATTGGTTAAATTTTAAAAACATTTTTTTATTTCATAAATAAAATACAACTTATTTTACAAATACATATTTTTAAATTATAAAAACAGACATCATTTATCAGCAGATAGCAGCTGATCTTTTTTCAGTTGAAGGATCTCCAGCTCTAGTTCAGCTTTTTTAGCTTGAATAAGAATTCTTTTATCACTCTCCTTTGTTTCTAGTGCCATTTGATATTTGTGGCGTTCCTTCATGATTTCTACCCTCAAAAGATGTTCTTTTTCAAGGTATTCTGTCTCCTTGGAGACTAATTCAGCTTTATTTGCAGCCCAGGAAATAATTTTATTTGACAGAATATTTTTATTTTCTTAAAATTAAAATAAATTTAAATAATTTGAAATATAATAATTATTACAAAATTTACCCTTATTAGCACAAGCCTTCTTCAAAACGGTTTTCAATGGCTTCGATTTTGGAGTGCGAAGCTTTTCTGGGGTTATTTTGCAGTTGGTAGGCAAAGCAGCTAAAATAAGAATAGTCAGAATAGAAGAAAGTGTCATCTAAACATATTGTTTATTAATACTAATAATTGAAACATAAGTATAGGGATAGCGTTTACCTATACCTGATAATAAACTATCTTCCTCATTAGAATCTTTGCCATATTCCTCCATTTGCTCTATGTCTTCATTAGGTAACTCTATTGAAAAAACAATCATTGATAGACGCTATTAATTAAAAACAACGATAAAGTCTTACCTAAATCAGAAATATTAAAACGAGATCCCTCAGGAGTTTCCATCTGCATGTTGCCATATTCTGAAACAAATACAACTTTTAATTGAATTATTATTAATTTTTCTAAAACTTACTACTATGTCCATCAAATTCTGAATCAAAGCCTGAGTACCTATAATTTCTTTAACTTGTTTGTCGATATTGTCAGTTATCTTAGGTTTTACAGGCCCTCCTCCAGTTCCTCGTAGGTATATTTTTTCATCAGCAAATTTTTGTTTTGACCTTTTTTTTTGATTTTCATACTTGCCACGAAGAACTTTTGCATCTCTGAAAGGCTCTCCACAAATGCTATTAAATTCATTTGATAGACGCTCCCAAGCTTTCTGCTTTAAATCGTTGTTCATTTTGTCAGCCTTTCGACATTCAATTGTGCCCTTATATTTTAGTACAAGGCTCATTAACAGTTCTTTTCTTACAAGAACCCATTTATAAAATATTCCACCACCAAACAAGAATCTACAAATAATAAATACAAAAACTAAACACTGTACCCAATAAAAAAAAAGCAACACCTACTACAATAAAATTCGAAAGTATTTAACGGCTTGCAAAAATATCAATTTGTACTTACCTATAGGTATATAAAATCAAGTTTAATTAGTAGTACCAGCCACACCAAGTAGAAAATACACTTTTTATAAACTTTTACTGCTTTTACTTTTTTTTACTTGCAAGCAACCCAGCCCGCCAAATCAAACAAAAACAAAACAAACCTCTCCTTTTAGGTTATGTTAAATGTCAAAAATAAAAAAAAACCAAAAGTAACTAAATATTTGTAGTGCCAAGTTAAACTAACCTCAGTTCAGCTGAACTAAAGTTCAGTTTACATTGAACAACAGAATATCGAATGAACGCAGTTCACATTTTGATCGGCGTTCCGTTGAACCTAAGATCAAAATTGATTTATACAACCGGCCCTAAGTGTTAACTTGGACAAATCGGGGAATATGAATTCTCTACTAAAGTCTTTTACCTGACTTAGTTTATAAAAAAACTCATCAACTTCCGTGGATTCTGGTAGATCTTCGTAAATTTGTAATTTTCTCCACTGGTCATCAATTTTTTGTAGTTGATGTGTGTTTTGATGTTTTCACAAATTGAGATAAAGATTTCATCAGCGGTAAAAGTGTGGTCTCATTGCCCTTTTTGATACTATCTAAAGTTAAGATGGGCAACTTACTTAGCACAGGATCTTCGAAATTATACCGTTTTTTTATTTCTAGACAAGCAGTAATTAAAAAATTACGACAGCGTTTAAGAAAATCAATTTTAGCAGGTTCCTCTAAAGAATCTATATTCTGAAGAACCCCAATACCCAAATACATATTTGTTATTCGAAGGAAATGTGCATCATCAGTTGGGTCAATTTTACCAATGTCTGTTTTATTGATATAGTTTTGTTCCATAAAAGCTGATAAAAAATCTTAACCATCTTACTGTGTAAATTTAAAATTACCACTTTTTCACTCTGAAAAATATTTGTTAAGGTCGACAAACTTCCTGTCGGTCCTGCCTGTCGCTTAGCGCTGTTTTTAAAAAAACCGTAAATATTTCTGGCCAAGTCTTCACACATTCGGGGTAAATTTTTACACGCTTCACCTGCGCATAAATGTAAAGAATGGCATACACATTTCTGAAGCATTAATCCCGGGATATCGTTAGCTAATTTGCTCGCCACGGAGTTTTTACTACCAAACATGGTATTACAGCCGTCCGATGCAAAACCAATCATATTTTTAAGAATACCATTTTGCGATAGGAGTGTTATTATTTCCTCATATAGCCTCTGACTAGTAGCACCTTGATCCGCTTTCTCAGGTTCATCCCCAGAGAAAATTTGCAAGTTTCCAGAAAAGAGTATCAACTTTACAGATTTTAGGATGGAAAAATCTTACGCATATACATAAAGTTTTAACTGATGAAATGTCAGTAGATTCATCAATAACACTGCACAACAAATCGAAGGTTATTTTATGTTGACTGAAATATTTTTATTGTTGTTTACTAATTCGAGGCATCTGATTTCGAATCTGTCGTCAGTTTTACTCTAACAGCTCGAGTTGTTTAGATATAGCTACGTTCTTCTCATTTATCTTTATTTTTGGTTTTTTATTTATTATAGTCGCGTTTTAGATAAATTATTGTAATTTTCATCATGACTTCGCTAAGAAGGGTCTGCATTAACGATCCGAATTGTTTTTGTTATATTTGTGGTGGATATGTTTTTCAAAAATTTTGATTGAATATGTCAGACTTTGTGAAACGAGCGTATTTAGAGTATTTTGGTTTTCGTTTGGAAACAGATAACAAGTGCTGGGTGCCCAATATTGTTTGCAAAATTTGTGTTGAAGAATTACGTTTATGGGCCACTAAGAAGAGACTCTCTTTTAAATTCCAATCCCCAATGATTTGGCGTGAACCTTTAGATCATCACGATGACTGCTATTTTTGCGTTGTTAATATAAAAGGAATTAACAAGACGAACCGCTCCAAATGGATTTACCCCACATCAACATCAGCTGTGAGGCCTGTAAGGAGCTCAAAAGATACATCTTTACCATTACCATCTACATCTACAGAAAGTTCTGATGAATTGAATGAACTGAGTAGCATGAGCGATGACGAGTTTGTTCTAGAAAATCTCTTTGAACCAAAACCATTCGATCAAAGTGCACTTGATGATTTAATTAGAGACCTTGGACTATCCAAAACTTCGTCTGAATTATTGGCCTCCAGATTAATAGAGAGAAATCTTTTAATTAAAGAAACTAAAGTTTCTTATTACCGCACTCGAGAAAAAGACTTACTTCCCTTTTTCGCTAAGGAGGATAATTTTGTATTCTGTACTAATATTTCTGGTTTAATGACTGCCATGGGCTTGCAGAAATATGAACCAATCGATTGGCGTTTATTTATTGACTCGTCAAAACGGAGTTTGAAGTGTGTACTATTATTGCACAACGGAAATAAACTAGGCTCCATACCAATAGCACATTCAACTAAAGTTAAGGAAGAATACCCCACAATAGCACTGGTCATGAACAAAATCAAATATAACAATCATAAATGGGTAATTTGCGTTGATCTTAAGATGGTGAACTTTCTTTTAGGACAACAAGGAGGCTACACTAAATATCCTTGTTTTATGTGTTTATGGGATAGTAGAGCAAAATCAGAACATTGGTCAAAAAAAGAATGGCCCTCTAGGGAAGCACTACTTCTAGGTAGTCTTAATGTTATAAATGAACCTCTAGTGCCACGAGATCGTATCATATTGCCACCCCTGCACATTAAACTAGGTTTAATGAAGCAATATGTTAAGGCATTAAATAAAGATGGTGAATGTTTCAAATATATTTCAAGGAAATTTCCAAGTCTAAGTTCAGAAAAACTCAAGGCAGGTATATTTGATGGTCCACAAATTCGCAAGTTGGTAAACGATCCTAATTTCACCAGCTCAATGTCAGAAATTGAGAAGAATGCATGGGATTCCTTTGTTTGGGTTATCCAAAATTTCTTAGGTAATAGGAAGGGTGATGATTACATTGCGCACGTCGAAGAGATGTTGTCACACTTCCAGCGACTTGGATGTAACATGAGCATCAAAGTGCACTTCCTACACAGCCATTTACACCATTTTCCTGAAAATCTCGGTGACATGAGTGAAGAACAGGGTATGAACGATTCCACCAAGATCTTCGAACCATGGAGGAACGATTTCAGGGTCGCTGGGATGCACATATGTTGGCCGATTTTTGCTGGAGTATTCAGAGTAGCAGTTTATTCAAAACTAGTAGAAAATCATATAAAAGAAAATTCCTGAGTGTATAGTTCTTGTAATTAAAAATGTTTGTACGTTGAGTGTATTTTTAATTCCCCAAAAATACTCCCTCCTTTTAACTCAAAAACTAGAGCTGACACATATAAACTGATGACATTATTTAATATCAGCATTAAAAATAAGCCTAGAATCATAAAAATATTCCATGCAACATACATGCTGTTGGGCGATGTAATCAGACTGAATTTGGAGCCCTTTAAATAAGAGATTATTTCTTGTTCGGCACAGGCACCAATAACATTTTTAGAAACTTGAATCGCTTTAAATCTTCTTAGTGACATTCCCTGGGCAATTTTCGAGTCAAGAAAACAACTTTTAATTAGATTTGTTATGATCAGCTGAATTAAAAGTGATATTGTGCTCTGTCAAAAATCCTGTTATTTTAATTTCGGCCGCTTTGCTCCGAGTTTGCAAAGAATGTCGTCTTTGTAAAAGCTTTTACGTTCTGAACATGCTTTGATGATTTAGCATGATTTTTAATAACGGTTAGTTCTGCAGTAAGTTCTAAAGATTACAAGAACGACACTAAACTTTTGGGAACATTCCTCGCGTTTCAACTTTTTATATTCAGGAGTTCAACTCCTACTTTCACGTTCAGATTCGGAATCAGACATGGTTACTTCTTTTTTTTTAGTCTAGTTTTTACACTATACTAGTTTTAGATAAAATCAACGACAAACACAAAATCAACACCGCTCATAAATTACCACAATCACGTGTGAAAGATGCAGGTAAACTGTAAGCTGTAAGTAATTTACGACGAAAAATAAGAACGGGGAAAACCCGATACGCGATTCGATATACTCTAGTTGTGTACGGCGCCGCGCCGCCCATAGCCGTTCATATATTTCGTAATTTGTGCCATTCATTAAATAGGCAACCACAAATACTTATTAATGCACAGAACACTTATAAATTCCTACTTAATACTATAGTATGTTAGTGACTAAATAAAATATTATTGGTAACAAAATATTACTATTGTATGAAGTAGGGTTTAATTATTTTTTTGAATAAAAAAAAAATTAGTCAAAATTATCGTACAAAGTGGCATTATCGCATAAGTACTATCGTACATCGTACAAGCATTGGTTTTATCGTACGAAATCGATAATTATCGTACATCTAGCAACACTGGTCCCAACCCCTAAATTTTAAATGGCAGCACCCGTTTGTGATACCTTAAATTAGTGCCCACATTTTCATTGAGACAAAGCGGGACAAATGGGGTGAAATGAAAATTACAATTTAGTTATATGTATTTTATTGTATGCATGCATTGAGTGGTACAAACATGAATTTATTATTCATTATCGATAACTAAACAAATATTTGTACAAAATAATAAATTGAATATCATGATTTTTCATCAAATTAAATTTTTTATTTTTAAAAAAATTATGATTTTCTTGCACGGTCATATTTTTGATCCGAGTGAATACTTTGCAAGAAATTCAAGTCATTTATTAAAATGTGATGAACTATTTCACATGAATTGGTCAAATTATATTTTACACTTAATATAGATTTTAAAGACTGTTAATGTTCAACCGCGTTTTTTCAGTTGTCGATATTTTACTGATAATAGAAAAAACATGTTCATGCAAATTTTACAATTGTCGAAGTATTTTGATCAAGAATATTATTTTGTTTAAAATGCAGGAATATTATTTCCAAAATTCTACATTAAAATAATACTAAATACTAGCAAATGTTTAATAATCTTCCAAATATTTAAAGAAATTGGAATATTCCTAAATGGATTATAGGCAAAGCAAATGTGTTTCTTTTTAAATATTTTCAAAAACCTCAAAGAAATACCTATATATGTATTCTTGTTTTTGAAATGAAGATAGTTCTTATATAAAGATGTTGAGGCAAATATATAAATATCTTAGAAACAAGTAACTGGTGTTGATTATTCGACAGCCATGTCGACCGAAAATGCAATGCAGGTGCGTCTCCATTAAAATATGTAGAGCCTTCACTATATGCCTATACTTTCTACCTAAACCTAAACTTTCTACCTATAAAAGCCTTTCTTCCCTTTAAAGCAAATGTCTGCCGCACCCTACTGATTATCCCTTACATTATATTTCAGAGCACAATACCACTCTCCATTCATTCCTCTAATACTTTAATAATTGTGAAAAATTATTTTAATAATATGCCTTCAGATCCAGAATCTGCAGACTGCAACCCAACGAAGACAGACCTCATATTTTATACGTTCTGGATTTAACTTCGTCCATTTTTTGTCAGTTTCCACATTTGCAGAAAACCAACATATAATTCTTTCATCTATAAAAGATCATTTTCGCAAATGTTATTTTTCGGAAAATGGTTACTAATACAGGGTGTCCGGAAAAGGGAGGCCAATCCGCCGGCCACATATACGGTAGACCAAAATAATGCGACTTTCGTTATGCCATTTTTTAATTGGGCGCTCGGTATTCAATATACAGGGCGTCAAAATGAGAAATATAGAATCGTTTTTTTTTTAATAAGTCGAGTGTTTCATAAGATATTAAATTAAAATTTGGTGTGAGGGGTTTCTTTGAAACGAGAAATAAAAATCCGTTCACGGATTTGCTATACCTCGCAGAGGGCGCCACCTGCAGTATATTACATGTGTTAAAAATGGCAAAACTTTTTTGTACCCCTGTATAATAAACTTCTAGTAAAAAATTCTAATTATCCAATCTTTACTTGTAAAAAAAGTATTCTTTGTAAATGTCGGCCTGAGAATCCGTTTATTAGATATCTTAATTTTAAAATCTAGATACATTTTAACAAGTTAACAAAATATTATTTTTTTTACTTTACGTAACTTAGAAAAATAATTTAACGTAAATTATTTTTCTAAGTTACTTATTATAATAAAAATCATAGAATAATTACCCTAAATTATTTAATATTATCCTATATCTACGTGACCTCCATTTGTTTGTATACACATACGAGCTCTCTTTATTATTAAAGAAAATCTAAGGCTTTGAAAAATATTTGGTTTCAATCTGAAATGCTCTCCAGTTGCAATGATTCTCTCCCTTAAATGATCCCCGTTTAAAATCGGAACCATATACACAAGGTCTTTCGTACATCCCCAGACTGAAAAATCCAAAGGTGTAAGGTCGGACGAACGGGGTGGCCACGGAACAGGAGCATCTCGACCCCGACCAATCCAGCGATTAGGAAATACTTGATGTAAATAGTTCCTAACATTTATAGCAAAATGAGCCGGAACACCGTTGAGTTGAAACCAAAGATTTTGTCTTACATTAAGAGGCAAATTATCAAGCAAATTGGGCATTATATTTCTTGTAGAAACAATAGAAATGAATCACCAGTCAAATTACCTGGTAAGATGGCAGGTCCTAAAAGAAAGTTATCCACAACACCTGCCCACACATTGACTTTAAAATTTACTTGATAATGTGTCTCAACTATGGCTCTAGGTTTCTCGTGAACGTGGCTTTGTCAGTAAACAGAATCGCCCTTAAAGTTAAAAATCCACATTTCTATTATTCATTTCACATAACCATCTACAATTGATACTTGATCCTGAGGCAAGTCTTGCCTCAGGATCGTCGGGTAAAAGACCCTGTACTTTTTGAAGATGAAGTAGGTAAAGTTGTCGACTCCGTAAAATATTATGTGTCTCCGTTTTCCCACTATTTCTCACCCGTTTCGCTAAAACCCTAGTACTAATATTTGGTGATTCTTCGACATTTGACAATGCACGAGGTCGGCCGCAAGAATTACCCTTCCGTCGTTCGATGAAACTTTCAGCCTCCCTTAAGCTACGGTTTGTTAGAACACTGCGCGACGCATAGCATAAACGTTCAACAGAATCTACCTTGATCGACGCACGGTAGTTTTCATACAAGTGTTTTGTTAGTTCCTAATTGTATGCTGGTGGGTGCAGATGGAGAAACACGTATTTTGTCACATTTTCATATATTTATAGTGTATAATATAAGAATAATCATTATATCTAAAAAATTTTTGGTGGCGATGCTTATTGATGAAGAAGAACATGAATTGGATCTTCTGAGTTTAATTAGTTGTCGTCGCCAAAACAAAACTGAAAATCGAATGTTTTCTAATAGATGTTTGGAAGGGGCTTATAAAGTTACAATAGAAAAAAGACTATTTGGAAACGACTACAAATTTCGGGAATATTTTCGACTATCCACAGAATTATTTCAATTAGTGTTAGATTATATAAGAGCTGATATTACCAAACATCCTTACAACAGGCGTCAAAATCCAATTAGTCCAGAAGAAAAACTCAGCTTGACTTTAAGGTAAATGATAAAAGTAATATAAAGCACTTTTACTTTATTTATAGAACTTATTTATGTTAAATGCATGTTTAACAATATTCATAAAAGTTCATACTGTGGTTCTTCTGAAAAAACATTCGAGATGGCCCCAGATGCGGCAGTCTGGTTGCGAAAATTGGCATCTGATGCTGAATTTGAATTTGACTCGGAATAGTATCCTTGGTGCGCTGATGTATTGGACCATTGTTTATTAGTAAAGGATTCAATTTCTGGTTGCGTAATTTCATGAATTTCATATTTTGAAACGAGAGACATAATTTCGGCTTTGATTTTTTCTCGTCCCTTTCTAATTTCGCTTAGAACTATCATGTTTTTGTCTTTTAAATGTGTGGTTTTCTTTTTTTTTCTGTGGAGTTTCAATATTTATTTCCTCAGTATCCTTACATCGCTTTGAACTATTTGAGGTTTCAGTATGTTCAGATATTGCTGTTTCTATATCACATTGGGTTTTATCCTCATGGTTTTCCTTTTCCAGCTCAGATTGTGTTTCATCTTGCGAAACATCCGATTCTTGTTGAATGCTATCTTGGGTATTACTTATTGTGCTGGAATAAAAAAAATGTAATTGTTTCCCACTATCAAAGCAGAGGGATTTTAAGGATTTTAAAGTTTTGAGTAAATACCTTCTTTCATCCAATTCGTTGTCCATCCAATGCAGGATCTCTCTATTTTAATTACAAAAACTTTCATTCAATTGTTCTGCTAGCAGTCGTCGATGCAAGGTATAGATTTGTGGCAATTGACGTTGGATCCTATGGCAGAGAGGGCGATGCGGGGATATTTATAAAATCAAACATAAGAAAGCAGATTGCTACTAACTGTTTTAATTTACCCCCTTCAAGAGTTATTCCTGGTACTAATATGCAGCAACCTCATGTAATATTGGAGGACAAGGCATTCAGTTTAACAACAAATATGATGAAACCATATTCACAAAATCAAGCATAGCATGACAAGACAAAAGCCATTTATAACTACAGACATTCCAGGGCCAGAAGAACATCAGAAAATGTATTTGGTATAATGTGTCAGTACTTTAGAATATTCTACACACCCATAGCCGTGGCTCCAGGGGTAGCTGACAACATATGAGTTTCTGCTTGTATATTGCACAACATGCTTCGAAAGGCAAAAATTTCTTGTCCAAACGAAAATGCCAATAGAGATCCGGATTTTCCAAAAGAAAGTATGTTAAAGTTAACCGCCACTTGCGACAAAAGAGCATCATATGAAGCATTTAAGGTTAGAGATAACTTTAAAATCTATTTTAATACTATTGGGGCTGTATAATACCGTGGCAAGGCAATATGGTGTCTCGTGTTGAGTAATATTATTATTGTCAAAATATTATATGTGCAATACATGAAACGTGTTATTTTTTTATAATAATAAATATGCCCTTACCTTTCCTGTGAGGTTTTTCTCCAATTTCTTTTCATATATTAGTTTTTACAACATTATCCTTAAAACTCTTACTCTTCACAGTGTACAATGGAGGATGTTCTCGTACAAGATCAATCAACTTTTCATCTTCCTCTAAAGAAAATTTAATAATAAATACTAATAATAATAATAAATATTTTTTATTTGCATAGAAGAAAAAAAATACAAGTTTACAAAATCTAGCAATAAATTTACGCAAATAAAAGGCCTACAAATTCAGAATTCTGCCATGGTAGATTCTGGTCTTTTGTCAACATTTGGTTGTCATTTTTCAATGTGTTTTTTATCTGCCCACTTTCAGCTTAACTGAACGACTGCGTCAAAATCAAACTCGGTTTGATTCCAGCGCACACAGTCGATGCTGTCTGTCGTGCTCCTACCTAAGCAGAACTTAACAAAACGCTCTTCTTTATTTACACACGTTTGAATTCAACGGACGTGCGCAGCGTTCAGCAGAATGTGAGTTTTGCGCCGCGTACTGTTCTAACAAACCGTAGCTTTAGGCGGTTAAACAAATTTAAAAAAAATTTCTTTTGGGATGAAATCGGTTTGGGAATATCTGGGCATGGCGTCTAGCGGCTAAACTAGCATTGGAGTCACATTTTCCTAGTTGAGAATTGACAGGTGTTTACTGTTTACAATAATATTTAAAACTTACCAAACATCAAAACCATATCCGCCATTTCGGAAAAGGGTACATTTCTTGGTCTATGAGCCATTATGGTTTTATAAGTTGTAAGAAAACACACCAAATACAAATATGTAATTAAAATATGTAGATTTATTTTAGGAGTAATTGAGAAGCTTATTAAGAGAGTCAGAAGCGTTTAAATTTGTCACTTTGACAGTACGTAAAAAGTTACTAGTGCCCGAAGTCAGCCAATTTGTTTAGAAAGAAGTATCTAGATTTTAAAATTAAGATATCTAATACACGGATTCTCAGACCGACATTTACTAAGAATACTTTTTTTACAAGAAAAGATTGGATATTTAGAATTTTTTACTAGAACTTTATTATACAGGGATACAAAAAAGTTTTGGTATTTTTAACACATAAAATATACCACAGGTGGCGCCCTCTGCAAGGCATAGCGAATCCGTGAACGGATTTCAATTTATCATTCCAAAAAACCCCCTCACACCAAATTTTAATTTAATATCTTATGAAACACTCGACTTACTTAAAAAAAACGATTTTATATTTCTCATTTTGACGCCCTGTATATTGAATACCGAGCGCCCAATTAAAAAATTGCATAACGAAAGTCGCATTATTTTGGTCCACCCTATATGTGGCCGGCAGATTGGCCTCCTTTTTCCGGACACTCTGTATATCTGCTTAAATCAATTAAGTGCCCCAGAATGATAATTCGGTTAAAACCAAAAAGGTAATTTTACAGGAGATAAAAATAACAAGTGTATTAAAACTAGTTGTACTTTTACCTGCAAATTATTATTTAAATGCTTATTGAAAGTGTTTTGAAACGTTTTTTAAGCTAGTTTTTTTGTTCAATACTACTAATATTAGAAAAAATAATAAATTAAAGACGGATATACCTAGTTGTCATTCTGTATTTACAAAACATCAAATTGAATTGACAATAAAATTTTTTTATTCATCACTACTCTCGGATAAGTCGGTTTCACTTACCTCCTGCTGTTGCTCTGTTGTATCCAAAGAGACATAAAATCCATGATATATTGCAGGAATGAAATTTTGAAGTTCCTTTAAGTTTTGAAGTTTTTTTGGATTAACTTGAAGAGTTGTAGTGTAGAGTTGGGCTACATTCCATTCCTTTAAAGCAAATAAATCTGCGTTAGATTTAAATGCAATAAAAGTTTGGTTTAGACTTTCAATATTGTGGCATACAGAAACCGTGATTTTTTTATCCTCATACTTAAAACTTTTGTATTTTGAGACATTGTTAATCGGAGCTACAGAATGCTGGGTTTTGTCATTAGGAACGCACATAGCTTTAATAATATCTTTAGTTGTAAAATTTTGTATTTTTCTTATGTGAGATCAATACTGGAATATGCTTCTTCTGTGTGGTCACCATTTTATATGAATCATATACATGAACTAGAAAATGTTCAGCGTAAATTCTTAAAGTTCCTTTCATATAAATGTGACGGAGTGTACCCAGAAATTGGTTTTTCACATCAACGCCTACTAGAAAGGTACTCCTTTAGTAGTCTTGAGGAGAGGCGAAAATCTGCTGATCTGAAATTTTTATTTAAACTTCTTAATAGTAAAATTGATTCGCCAGACTTATTACGACATGTAAATCTTCATGTGCCCCGCATATCATCTAGAAATTCTGACACATTTTACCTATCTAGACCTAGAACGAATATTTGTAAATATTCTCCAATGCGTAGAGCATGTGGCACTTTTAATTCTGTTCAGGATCAATGTGACATATTCAACTGCAGTTTGTCCGAAATTAAAAGAGTACGCTTTTCCTAGATAGTAGACATAAACAAAATTATTTTTTCTTCAAGTATTGTATAATATTGTAGGAAACTATTGCTATTAATAATGTATTCTTTTTTTTTCTCTAGTTTTGGATTGTATTTTGTATAATATTGTATTTTTTTTCCCCACTCAATAATTGGAATTTTTTCTGTGGAGTGGTGTAATTCAAATAAAAATAAAATAAAATAAAATAAGAGCAAATTTGCGATCGCATGGTAGAAACGAATGACCTCTTTCAGGAAATCGATGGTAGATCATTTTAAATCTTCCAGTGGCGACCAACGAACATAACATCTGGACAACAACCGCATGTTTTCATTTTGCCCAACACAGTTATCTGTAAATAAGTACAAGGTCTCCACTGAAGGATCAACAACATTGTCCACATAATATTTTAAGAAAGATGTTGTCTCATTTGCACCTTTTTTTCCTTCGACTTCATTGTACATGTACATATAAGAATGGCCCGTTTTTGCCGAGTAAAAACACTGGTTATAAACCCAAAGCTGCTTTTTATAAAAAATATCACCTATTGGAAGTACGGGTACTGGTAAATTTTGTTGATATTCAAAGCTATAATAACATTCATTTTTTCGTTCGTTTTAGCTTAAGGTCGTCGTAAAATTTCTGCGCCTTGGCTTGATGTACAGAGTGTTCTTGATTCAATCGAGCTTTTCCTTCTGGATTTTCCGCCGCATCTATTTGATTCTTGAATCTGTCACATGCATTGCAGACGTCCGTTTTAGGTTTTCCAAATGAAAGATTAAATTTGGTGTTAAATATGTGTAGATAAAAATCATAGTTGATTTCAAATTTTGTTATGTTATCAGCTTTCCACTGTCGATATTTCTCACTTTCGTACTTTTCCACGTACAGCTCATGCATTTTTATGACACTTAAGTCGGGCGAAAGAAACTTTCTTTGATTGCTATTTCTGGTGTAGTGCGAGATGCGAATAGGAAATGAATTTATATGTGATTCAATTTGTTGGATTAGAGCTTCTGGTTTTTTAAGTACCCTGGATCCTTCAGATAAACCCCTTTTGTCTGTCGGAGGGGCCGAATTGCTTTTTTTAGCTTGCCCAATTCGATCAATCCTACCAAATTTTATGCCATGAAGCCCTGCTAAAGCTTTTTTGCAAACCATTATTTTACGTCCGCCTGCCAATATAATCTAAAATACAAAATATTCGCATAACTAACCTTATAATGAAAGGATGAGTTTCGTTTTGATGTTTGAATTAATTCATTGTCAGTTAAAATATTTTCAATCGGATGGCCCTTTCCAAGAAGTTGCTTTTTCATTCATTCTCCTTAACTTCATTATCACTGTTAGCACTATCACTATAATCTGGGTCTAAATCATCGCTCATTACTTCGATATCACTGTCACTAGACATCATGAAAATGCTAGTAAATAGTCAGCCGGTAAAAAACAACAACGCAGTAACCAAACACTTTAGCGACTTCACTTAGAATGAAAACGGGTAAAAACCGGATATACCGACTTTTCATTCTCAATGACAGAAATGGATATACCTATATTTGCGCAATCTACTGGCTAATCTACTAAGCTGATATGTTCAGTTCTCACTCTAATACGTGTATTAGGTCTACATGGTTGGAATCGCGCAAAAACCAGATTTTCGTAAGAAGTGGTTACCGACTTATCATTCTGGGGTATTCAATTATTTTAATATCTGTGCTTATAATACTCATTTACTTTATTTATTTTTATATATCTACTACCTAATAGGAAAGAATAGGACATTGACTTTTGAAAATTTTAGACAGGGTCACTCGCTTCTCGCCTTGGAGTCCAAGCAAGGCATTGTTTTAATTTAAGACAATACAGGCTGGCTCAGATAGGTAGGAAAATGACACTAGGAAAAACATAGGGAGTGTCTTTATAACTCGTTTATATTTTACATCCTGTGTCTAATTTTATCTATCTTATCCTAAACTAACATGGTATACTATTATAATTTTACTATTCATTATTGCAAGTCTAGTTTTTATGTGAATTATATTCTATTTTCACATAGCTTTAAAAATTTAACAAAAATTGCTTGTAGTTTCTTATTTGTGGTAACTTCCACCATAAGGGTTGTGTGGCACATTGGAGTAAGGAAGTTCCAAATTCCATGTTTAAAAATTAAATGGCTTGAGAATTGTTTTTACAAGCAAAAAGTCTATGATTCAGATCATCAATTGACTGATCACAATCGCAAATTTTTGTGTCTTTCATGTTTATTTTATATAGGTATTGATTG
This sequence comes from Anthonomus grandis grandis, assembly GCF_022605725.1. NCBI lineage: Eukaryota > Metazoa > Arthropoda > Insecta > Coleoptera > Curculionidae > Anthonomus > Anthonomus grandis. The sequence continues at coordinate 33,617,554 of NC_065547.1, read as the reverse complement.
AAATTACCGTATCCTACCAAACACCTAAAATAGGATATTGACAAGTATCTTGGAAAATTATGACTAAGGACTAAAGTATTTTTGTCAGCCTTTTTCTAATTGAAGTATAGGTATTTTTTGTGTTTGATTTGTGTTTGATACATATTCCAAAAATTTGTTTTTCCCACATTCAAAGATTTTAAAGTAGATAAAAGGGAATAAGTCCCTGTAGTGTACTTTAGGTATAAAGTTGTTGCAAGAGATGGCTTTCTTTGCTTCCTTATCTACTAACTCATTATCCAATAATCCTGAGTGTTTTTTTTTGTTATATAGGCTAAGATTTCCCAGAACAGCTCTAATTTTGAAAATAATTGGATGGTTTAAGTTATGTCCATTACCAATCCTCCACTGTTCCATCCAATGTTCATTCTTTCTTTTTTGCGACAACTATATAAGTGCTATTATCAACTTGCAACACCTTTGACGATATTTGTTGACAATTTTGTTTTTTCTTATAAATTTTGACTTTTCTATCTGTGCAGTTTTTTTGCAGTGAGTTTTGTGCAGATTATTCTGATTTTCGATTTTGGAAAAAATCTCGTTGTGTGAAAGGTTATCCTTTGATTCATTAATGCCAATTACTTTCAATTCTATGTTTCAAGGTCTTTGGTGTTTTAACATTGTAATTAATTATCACCCATTTTTTTATCTGAGACTACGCATCTGATGATTACACCTCCATTTTTGGTTGGTTGGATAAACCAGCCGCTTGTTAGTAGGATTTTTTCTTAAATCCTGCTTAACCTGTTCTACATTTTTTCAGGGCATCTTTGCTTTACAACTAGAATTTTGTCACTTTTGTTAGTCATAGCTGCAGTATGGGTTGACTTTACTATGTTCTTTATTGTTGTGTACACTCTTCCAGTCTGGCAAATATCTGGTAAAATCAGTTTTTTGCTACAATCAACTGTTTTTCCAAAATCAAAGAAACTTTTAAAGAATCACGATAAACGTTAAAAAAATCATCAACATGGTACTCATTTCGCTACTTCTTTCCAAGCAGTTTAATAGTGTAATCAGACTTTTATTATGATCAATAATTTTTCAGTAATTATTACATCCATCCAACCAAATGTATTTTCCTTATCTTACAGTTAAGCTAACCGGGGACCCTAATAATGACCAGTTTGCAGTGGGAAAAACTCTCTCCGCAGGAGTTCCAGCAACTTCAAGATTTGGCCGAATGTAAGTAAAATGCTATTTAAAAAAAAAACTACAGAATATTTCTAAAATGAGTCAAAAATCTTCCAAACAGCTGGTGGTTTCTTTTTTTACTTTACGCGTAAACCAATTAAGCCATGTGTGCGATTCGATCTATTTATAAACGGGAGACCGCGCCCGCATTATTTATCGGGATTTTTATTTAGCCCAGCAATGAACTTCCATCGGCCGCTAATCTTGCGGCTATTTTTATGGCCGCCCCTGTTGTTGCGGTTATAGCCGGATTTTACGTCTTTTATATCGTATTTTTTGTCCTTTTTTTGGGATCGCAATAAAAGATGATTTATTGGTGCGGTTCATTTAAAACTGCAAATACCAATGACCGTGCCATTGATAAACTATACAATGTGGACTAATTGAATGAATATACTAATATAAATTTCTTGAAATTAAAAAAAACTTTTTTAAAAAACAATTTAAACCCATTGACATGGTATTCTTGTCCAGCTACTTTTTTTTAACTAGTTCAATGGTAAAATCAGATTTTTATTACCGTTAACAGCTTTCTCAAAAACCTCAAAACAAAAAAACTTTCTTAAAAAGACTGCAGTAAGCTGCAGTCATAGAGAAAGTAAAATAAGAAGTGGAGTTAATCGCATGTGTAAAGTCCATTTCAGAGATCTATTAGAATCTTTGATGTGCCGCGAATAGTCCGTGTGCCGGTGTTGCTTGTATTGTCACATGAAATGCATGTTTAGAACGCAAAATTTTATGTGGAAAGAGTCATAAAGTAATATTTTAAGCGATATTTAATTATTCCATTAAATAAATACATGTTTTTTTTTTTGAAAATTGATATATTTTGATTCGTAAAATGTGACTACTTACACCCACATACTATTTTGTTAGACGTCTGACCTCAGTCACAGCTACTCAAGCGTAAAAAGTTCCGGCCTTAAAATTTATTTGTATTTAAAATTTTATTATTCGGGATTGTTGGGTTTAGTTTTATAAAGTTAGAAATTCAGGATAGTTGATAGCAAGATAATATTTAATTCAAAGATAAGATTTGTGTACGTAAAATCAGTTTAATCAAAAATTTTAATTTAATAAGTTTAGTTTTTAGCGCCATCAGTGGGGTGTTTATAATAAGTGATGACAGAATAGGTGGTACAAATTATGTCTGTTAGGAGAGTTTCCTAAGCTTCAGCTATTTGTTGTTAACACTTTTTTGTTATTAAAACACCTTATTTAGGCTAAAAACCAAACTTATATTCAGCAATAAACAAGGCGCTTCTTTACCAAACCATTTCTTGCTCGAGAGAGAGGGATGACAAGTGACATATCAATTTTTTAGCATTTCATGATTCGAGCGCTACGTAGTGGCGGGTTTTAAAAGTAATAAATTTGGATGTTGCCACACTGACTTAAATTAAATATTATTTTGTCAACACAACACAAGTTACTAACATATACCCCCCACCTTGAAAGGGTTCAGCTTTCAACACAATAAAATTTGACAAAGGTGGCTAAAACTAAGAAAACAGTGTTTAAATACATGAAACAAATCTTAAAGCTAATTAACATTATCACGGTAAGTAAAATGCATACTAATCAGTAATGTCAATAGGTAAGAGACAAATCTTAGAGATAGGTCTCTTCAGTATGCCATGAGAGGTTTTAACGGACACTACTCGGCACTGTTTATCAGATCCTAAATGTATTTCACTTACACGGCCCATTCTCCAATTAAGAGGAGGGAGATTGTCCTCGCGAAGTATCACCATCTCACCCACTTGAATGTTTCTTTGAGGATATTTCCACTTAAATCGTTGTTGGAGAAGGATTACATAGTCCTTCGACCAACGCACCCAAAAATGTTGATAAAGCTTTTTAATATATTGAACCCTTGAGAGACGATTGTCAAACTTTTCTTTAACATCAAGATCGGGCAAAGCTGTCAATCGTCTACCAATTAAAAAATGAGCTGGTGTTAATACATCATAATCGCTTGGATCACTAGTAAGTGGGATCAATGGGCGCGAATTTAACGTGGCGTCAATCTGGGTTAGCAGCGTATAGAGATTCTCAAAAGTTAATGAAGCATTTCCCATAACACGCTTTATATGGAATTTGCAAGCCTTTACTCCCGCTTTCCATAGTCCACCAAAGTTAGGAGCGCGAGAGGGAATAAACTTCCAACTAATCCCTTCATTTTCAAAAGTTCCTGCCAATCCTTTGCTATGCCTCTGCAAGAATTTACTAAGCTCTTTTAACTCTGAATTGGCACCAACAAAATTTGTACCATTGTCAGACCATATTAATGAAGGTTTGCCTCGCCGGGATATGAAACGTCTCAAAGTAGAAATGAATGCTTCAGAGGTTAACTCTGATACTAACTCCAAATGCACCGCACGAGTAGAAAAGCATATGAATAGGCACACATAGCATTTTGAAATCTTGGCTCCCCGCCCACTCTTAGATTTTATATGAAGAGGACCAGTATAGTCAACTCCAGTAATATGGAATGGAGGAGTAGGAGAGATGCGCTCTTTAGGTAGGTCACCCATTAATTGCCCAATTGATTTAGGTCTTGCTTTAAAGCAATTTAAACATTTGTGAACTGTCTGCCTTGCTAAATTTCGTCCACCAATTGGCCAATAATGTTCACGAATTGAAGCAAGTAAGTGAAGGGGACCAGCATGTAATAATAACTTATGCTCAAAAGAAAACAACAATTTGGTAAAATGATGTTTGGATAACAAAACAGCAGGATGTTTTTTGGCATAATCCAGATCCGATAATTCCAATCTACCACCCACCCTTAAAACTCCCTTCACATCAATAAATGGGTTAAGAGTGCTTAAAGGGCCTTTGCGACATTGCTGCTTTTGCAAAAGTAATGAGTATTCATATGGAAAAGATTCCTTCTGAGAAATTATGACCAATTTTTCTAATGAATTACTTAGCTCACGGGTGTGGTTAGTGGGCCATTATGCCTAAATGTTTTTTCTAACTTACAATTATAACAGAATCGTAAAATGTAAGCACAACTACGCTTTAAACGAGAAAAACTAGAAAATCTTTTCATTGGAAAATATTCAGGAATGACCTGGCAAGTGTGAATGTTTTTCTTTAATTCAGGCAAAACTTCAATTTCGATAATTAATTTGGGCCATTCTGAGCAATCATTAATCAGCCAATGAGGACCATTCCACCACATTTCATTAATGATCAATGACTGAGGATAACATCCCCTGGATAATATATCCGCAGGATTGTCCCTTGATGAGACATGATGCCAATTATGAATTGAAGTCAATGATTCTATTTGGGATACACGATTTCCAACGAATGTTTGTAGATTATGAGGTGACTGAGAAATCCAGCCTAAGACGACTGATGAATCAGTCCACAGATATGTTTTGTCAATAATTACATTAACTGATCTTTTAAAAGTGCTGACTAATTGCGCAAGAACCAATGCACCACTTAATTCCAGTCGAGGAAGTGTTATCACTTTTAGAGGAGCTACCTTAGCCTTAGCGAATACTAGGGAAATTTGGGTTTGACCACTTTTGCTTGAGCTCTTAATATAGAGACAAGCACCATAAGCTTCAACAGAACTGTCACAGAACCCATGTAATTCCACAACATCAGAATCAGCCAAAGCATTTTTCGCGGGATCTTCAAGTTATTAAGGACTACCAATTCTTGTTTTAATTTATGCCAAAGACTATAAATAGTTGAGGGCAAAGATTCATCCCAACCAATCTTTGTACTCCACAATTTTTGCAAAATCATCTTTGCAATAATTATGCATGGGCAAAGTAATCCTAATGGATCATATATTTTAGCAATAGATGAAAGGATTGTCCTTTTACTATAATTTTCATTATCAATTAAGGAAATATGATACATAAGATTATCATTTTTAAATGACCAATATACACCAAGAGTTTTATTCTCATCACTAAAATGTATGTCACGAGTATTAAGAACACTGTTCGAGGCATCTCCAACGATTTGACTAATAACTTCAGGTGAATTAGATACCCATTTCCTAAGACAAAAACAGCCAGTTAACAATATTTTAGATACCTGAGAACTTAGATCTACAGCTTCTGCAACAGTATCTGCCCCAAAGAGCAAATCGTCTACAAAAAAACTATGTAAAATTACATTACAAGCCTCGGGATAATCATTTTCAAACTCTAGACCCAGCTGTTTAAGGCACCTTATGGCCAAAAAAGAGGCGGAAGTAGTTCCATAAGTGAGAGTATTGAGGGAATAAACCTTTAGCTTTTCATCTGGACTAACTCTCCAGTAAATTTTTTGCAGGTTCCTTTGGTTTTCATCAACCAATACCATGCGATACATTTTTGCGACATCGGCGCATACGACTATATTATGCATTCTAAACCTTAATAATATTTCCAACAAATCATCCTGTATGTTGGGACCAGTATACTGAATATCATTAAGAGATATTCCATTATCTGTGGGAGATGAACCATTAAAAACGACACGCAAACGAGTTGTAGAACTATTTTCGTTTAGTACTCCATGATGAGGTAAAAAGTAAGAAATATCACCAGAATGCTCTGTTGATTCAGACATATGACCCATAGCCTCATATTCCTTCATGAAGTCACTATACAGTTCTTTCATTTGTGGATTTTTATTCAATTTTCTTTCTAATGAAAAAGACTGCCTTTTAGCGGAGCAACTTGAATTCCCCAATACAAATGGACATTGTTTAAAGGGAATTTGAACGACAAATCGGCCGTCCTTATTTCTTTTCATTGTTTGAACAAACATAGCCTCACATTCTTTTTCATCATTTGAAAGTATAGGCTTTAAAGAATTTGGGGGTTCCTCAATTGACCAAAATTTCTCCAGTTGATTTTGAATATCCAAATTTATATTTAACCCACAATGAATTGAAGATTGCGTTATTTGACCAACAGTACAAGGACCTGATATAATCCAACCAAACCGTGTTTTTTGCATAATAGGTTGAGTATCACCTAAGCTAAACTGACCAATGCACAAAAGTTGATAAAATAAATCAACTCCCAATAGAAGATCAATATTACTAGAAGTAGCAAAACCGGGATCTGCTAACTTTAAATGTCTTGGAATCTGCAATTGAGACACGTCCAAGGTTTTACCAGGAAGTTGACCAACAATTCTAGGCACTATCAGACAAGAGATATTTTTACCAAAGTTATTATGAAGAGATTGTACCACTATATTACATTTATATCTTATGCACGAAGCCAACTGGTTTATACCAATAATTGAGATATTGATTTCTTGCTTACAAATATTCAATTTATTACAAAGATCTTCAGTTATAAGATTTGATTGCGAGCCTGAGTCAAGCAAAGCTCTAGCAGTTATAGATTGACCATGTGAATCAAATACCTGAATTAATGCAGTGGAAAGTAACATGTCTTGCTGACCAACACAAAAGGAAGACATGTTTACACTTACATCACTATTACCAATAGCATTTTGAGATACATTTGAATCTTGACTTAAGTTAACTTGCTTTTCTTTAAAAGGTTTTTTATCATAATGAAGTAAAGTATGATGGTTAGTAGAACATTTTCTACAATTTCCAGATCGACAATCTTTGCTCATGTGATTGGGTTTTAAACAATTCAGGCAAAGTCTAAGGTGCTTTGCCTTTGTATACCTATCATAAACTGATAGTTTAAGAAATTCGGAGCAATTCATTATAGAATGCTGATTTTTACAAATTAAACAACTTAAAGTGACATTAAGAAAAGAATTCAAATGCTTACTTTTATTCTCTGAACGATTAACCAACCTGCTTTTCTTTGACTGGCCTTCAAGCGTCTCCAACAATTCAGCTTTAGTTTTCAAGAATAAATTGAACTCAACCAATGTAGGCAACCTGTCTTTTGGTTTCTGCTCTTGCCACTCTCTAGCAGTAATAGCATCTAACTTCTCACACATAAAGAAGATAATGACCAAATCCCAACTATCAACTGGTATGTCAAGAGCCCTTAGTGATCGAAGTCCTCTAACAATACCATCTAATAGTACCCGTACTTCTCCAGCTGATTCCTTAGTCATAGCTGGAAGACCAAAAAGTGATTTAAGGTAATTATTCACCAAAATGGATTTATTGTCATATCTCTGACACAACAAATCCCAAGCGATAGAATAATTAGTAGAACTAATATCAAGATTTTGTAGCACATCCTTTGCGCTACCTTCCAAAGATCCTCTCAAGAAATGAAACTTTTCAATCTCTGAAATGTTGCTATTATCATGAACCAATGATCTAAATGTGTCTCTGAACTCAAGCCATTTTTCGAAACTACCAGAAAATGTGGGTAAGGGAATAGATGGGAGTTTAGGGCCTGACTGAACTCTTATTTGAGATAAATCACCATTCAATACATTATTACTGCCCCGTTGAGAAGCAATATCACTATTAGTACTGCCATCTCTGGAACTGTTAGAATGTTTTTTAAGCAATTGATTTGAAGTGGCAAGCAAACTGTAGTAGGAATTTTCAAATTCTTCCCTTTCCAAAAGTTGTTCATTAAAGTTTTCATGGTGTAATTCTATCGAAGTTTGATAAGAATCAAATTCAGCAAATATATCTGGGAGTTTGTCCACTCTGCTTTCCAATTCGCTAATTTTTAAGCCCTCTACATTATCCGAAGGCAAAGCAGAGATTGAAGACAAGAATTTATTAAAACTTGTTAGTTTTGACTTGCAAATACCACGCCTCTTAACGTTCACTTTGAGTTCAGCTTCATCAACCATGTTTTCAATAGTTATTTAATCAGTAAAAATATTAAAACACACCAATACAGTATATATTTTTGTTTAACCAACAAATATACAAATATTTACACAATGTAAACCAATAGATATTTATTTTTAATGCCAATACCAATAACCAATACCAAAATAATGTTCATCCATTAGTTTAAACAGATGATGTGTATTTTATTTGTGCACAAACTGAAAGTGTTGCCTTTCATAAAAAGTAGTAATTAACACTGTTTCAATTCAGATACACTGCCAAACCAATTTGAAACCAATAGCCAATAATAGAAATTAATATAGTAATAAACCAAATCACATTATTATTATGTACTAAAAAAAGATACCAACTTACCAGCAATTATTTGATTATTTTCAATCAAACCAAAAAAAGAAAAAAAGCTTTACCAACTTGCAACCAATAATCAATTAATAGTAAACCATCATGAGATCTAATCAATCCAAAACCTTCCATCCATTATCCAAAAAATCCAGTTCCACGTTTGTTTTCGCCAAATTTGAACACTTCACCAATTTGGACTTTTGCCGCTGATTGACCGGTGTGATACGGGCTTTTAAAAGCGCGGTCCACGCGATGCAACTACGACGATGATGATGTAATTTTTAGACGCCACCGGCTTCTAATTTCCGGGTCTAATTTTCCAATACAATTTTACCAACTTACATCCGAGTACGAAGGACCATTTTATGTTAGGAGAGTTTCCTAAGCTTCAGCTATTTGTTGTTAACACTTTTTTGTTATTAAAACACCTTATTTAGGCTAAAAACCAAACTTATATTCAGCAATAAACAAGGCGCTTCTTTACCAAACCATTTCTTGCTCGAGAGAGAGGGATGACAAGTGACATATCAATTTTTTAGCATTTCATGATTCGAGCGCTACGTAGTGGCGGGTTTTAAAAGTAATAAATTTGGATGTTGCCACACTGACTTAAATTAAATATTATTTTGTCAACACAACACAAGTTACTAACAATGTCCAATACTGTTTTTGTTACTTTTTTATTTTACTTTCTTGTTACTATTTTTATTTACTTTCCTATTTTCTTACTTTTTACGTTTAGTATAAGAAATTTGACCAGGTACGTTTATGTCTTTTGTACCCAGTTTTGTATATATTTATTTAGTACTTGTATTTTGGTTTCTATATTTGTGTGTTTTGCTTTTTCTGTATAGCTTTGTCCACAAAATTATTTAAGTTTTTCGACAATAAAGCATATTTGATTGATTGATAATCTGAAATCGATAGTCCTCTTTATATCTTATAATTTTATCCTCAGACTCCACTTTTCCTCTCCTAAAGTTATAACTTCTTCCTTAATCAAATTTATCTCTTTTTTATCAAATTATAGATACTTATTTTTCTTGCGAATTCTTCTTTTTAGTTGTCCCGAAATCAACGATACCATACTTTTTAGCTATGTTATCTACTACATACTGTTTTTCCCGTGATTTGGTATTTACAACTTCCAATAATTATTTCTTTGTATAAGATTCGTGCAATTAGAGATCATGTTTTAATAAAAATGTCTCAATTTCCAATTTATGTGAAGGTGTGTTTGGGATTTTTTCAGAAAGCCTTGAGTGCTATGATGCATTATCCATAACAATCACACTGTTTTCCTTTAAATTTGGAATTAATATTTTCTCAAACCAGCTTTCAAATATATCTGCATGCATGTTTTTAGAAGAGTCATTGCACTCTTCTATTTTTTTGCCACACAATTTCAGTCCATCTTTCACCCAACTGCAAAAAATTTAGACGAATACAGGCCAAATTCTAAATTCTCCACTTTCATAAACGTGTATTTATATTTTTTCGCCAGGATTATTCATTTATTTAAAAAAAAATTAGGTTATATTCTTATTATAAACCTTTAGTATTATAAATTACTAATGATTTTGTATGTTTACATTAAAAGAATAAAAAATCTTTAGTTTAAGTCTCCCTTAGTAAGGGCACTTAAATAAGCTGCTGCAAGTGATCAGAAAGATCACAGTGTACAACGCGAGCGCAAATGTCATCGCTATTAACAGATGTAAATATATTGTCAATAGTAGATTTCAATTGATTCTCTATAATTCTTGTATGTTCAATAATAGTTTTATGCAACCAAAAACTCGAGAAAACATTTAAAATTTTCAAGGAATGTTTACATGACGATTCTTCAAAATGTTAATAAATTCGCCACATATAATAGCCAAAGTGGTGGGCTTAATAATCCCTTAAAAATATTTACATAATTATCAATACTCTCAGAGGGTGTTCGTTATATACAACCAATAAGATATTTCTGATTATTACTTTTTAAATTACAAAATGTAAATTCAAAAAGTCTTTTCTACACAATCTAAGGAAACTTCACATTCGTTAAAACTGAAATCCTTACGGATATAAATTGCAACGCCCCCACCTCTCATATCAAAGCGTGAAAAGTAAGAGGCTAAAAAATAACCTTCAATATAAATTAAATTTATATCTACATAAAAAGTTTGAGATTTATTTAAATTACACCAGGTTTCAGAAATACAAACTGCGTAAAGAAGATTTACTGAATTTAGGACATTTTCAATGATTCTACTTCGAATTTTCGAACTAGAATCATTTAAAAATAATATTCTTTACATTTATTGAGAAAACTAGGTTAAGGTAAAATTTGAAAATAGTAAAATCTGATATGCCCTATTTTTATTAGTTCAAGCCTTGGCCAATTAACGAAGAACTTTCTAAGCATGCGCATAACCCCTAATTCCAAATATATAAATAGACTTAAGATGATGTTACATGCATACGTCATCCGTCATCCGTCATACAAAATTTTATCGGATAGTTTTCCCTTCTGTTACATGGACGCGTCACTTTCGTATGATTGACAATATTGACATTGACATTTCACTGGTGGTGCTTGTTTACTGGTTACTGTTTGTTTATTTATTTTTGTTTTTACTTATCGTAATAATACCAAAAGCCTTTATAATTTTGTTATATTATGTTCTTTGGCCATTATTAAATTAAATATGGAAGAGAAAGAATGCAGCACATTTTCGCCCGGAGATTCTGAGTCTTAAATTCAGCCGGTACAGGTAAGGTATTTATTATAACCTGTTAACCATTGTTTTTATGTCAATTCAAACTTAAATTAAATATTTGTATGTTTTTTACTTACAGAATGAAATACAAACCACTACAGTTGAAGAATTTTTGATCTGCTGTGTCCAGAATCGGCCAGCTCTGTGGGATTCCCGGTTACCATTGAAAGAAAGATCGAAGTCTATAAGGGACCAGTTATGGATGGAGATTTACGAGGAGTTTGGTAGCAATTCAGAGTTTTCTTTGGAATATTTAATGAAAAAATGGAGAACGCTACGGGACACTTATGTTAGGATTACAAATGAATATACACCAAGTGGTTCCGGAGCAAGCAAAAGAAGAAAATGGGAGCATCTTGATTCAATGTCGTTTTTGAGCGACACAATCAAATATAAAACTACTATTTCAAATATAGATCTCCCTACCACTTCAAGAAGTCAAAGTAGCAGCAGTACAACTCCACCATTACTATCTCCCACAAGTGAGCAACCAACCAGAACCCCAAGCACGCAACCATCCAGAACCCCAAAAGGTGACAAAGTTGAAGATGCAATTATTGGGGTGCTTAGCAAAATTAATTGTCCTCCCCCTCCGTCTGAGACTATCCCCAAAAACCCTTTAAATCCAATTTGTATTCGAATATCAGAACTCCTGGAGCATGTTCCACAACAAGAAAGGGTGTTGTTAGAAATTAAGTTACTTCAAGTAGCTTATGAAGGTGCACAGAATTATTTGTCCCCTAAATAGTTATAAGCAGTAATAGTTAATAGGCTTTAGCGAATGTTACACCACTGAAAGAGTAGAATGTGTGTACTACATTTTACAAAAATATGTATGTCCAGGATAAATAAAAGAACAAGTGATAATAATTATTACCATTATATAAAGTGCTGTTTAATAAAGATAAAGAATTTTATAATAGATTATTATTATTTTCCCCATTGAAATGGTACAGCTCCTTCATTGCAGAAGAATGTAGCTAATTTATTCCTCATTATATCTGCTGTCCGTTCATACATATTAGTACTAGTTCTTCTAATATTGGGAAGATTCGAGGTAGCATAGTTACGCCATTCCCCGTCAATTTGTTGCCCTTCAATATCTTCTCTATCCACAAGAGTCGGAGACACATATTTTTTCTCTGCACCAATTAAAAAGTTATGAAGACAAACAGTGGCCTTAACAATGCTACGAACAGTTTCTTCTTGTGCAATGATTGGTTTTCGATAAACTCTCCATTTTGCTGACAATATACCGAAAGCATTTTCTACAACCCTTCTTTCTCTAGACAACCTGTAAACACAATATTGTATGTTTAGAAATGCCAAATTAAAAAGCAAAATATGTTTACCTACCTATAATTAAAAATCCTTTTAATCTGAGGTAAAAATCGGCCTGGATATGGACGCATTAGACATGTGGATAAAGGAAAAGCTTCATCCCCACAAATGTAAAAATTAACTTCATCACCATTGTCAATTAATGCACATGGTGGAGGAAAATTTAGATTGTTTGTTGCAATTAATCTGCCCATATTACTATTTTTGAATATTCCTCCATCACTATGGCGACCCTCTGCTCCTATGTCAACCATTATAAATTTATAATTGGCATCACACAAAGCCATTAGTACAATACTGTGTGAACCTTTGTAATTGTAGTATGTTGAGCCTGATTTTGGAGGTGCCTAAAATTTAATGCAATACTTTATACCTAGGTATTTAGGTATAGTCCAGTTCAAAGATATTTCATAATGGTCAGCCGTCAAAACATCAGCATTCCACCTGCCAAACAATGTCATCCACCTGCTATTTACATTGTTTGACAAGTAAAATGCTGGTGTTTTGACGGGTGACAATTCTAATATATCGTTGCACTGGACTTTATACTATACATACAAGATTGAAAGAAAGGAAATCCATCTTTGTGAATTAAAAGTGTATGATCAGTATGACTGTAAAATGCTGTGCCTGTTTTTTAATATACTGTACTGATTTATATGAGCAAATTTCAAATTAATGTTACACTGAAAACATACTTGAATTATAACATGTTTCCCGTCTATGGCGCCCACACAATGTGGTAATTGCCATTTTTCGCTAAAGCCTTCTGCAATATTTCTCCAAGTATCTTCATCTGGTTTTGGTAACACTTTTTCGTGCAAACATTCCCAAATAGCATCACATGTTTCCCTTATAATTTGTGAAATAGTAGAATGAGCAATCCGAAAGGAAAATGAAATTGATGTCATACTGTCTCCAGTAGCAAGATACCTAAAAGTATGAGTTGCAAATGAACTTTGTAAAGTAATAAGGTTATCCATGTTTTTTTCCATCAATGGAACCAGCATTGAGCATGTCATCTTTATTTATAAAACTTAAATATAGGTGATACCGCTATTTATGCCAGCTATCAAAAGAAAAAAATACATGACTGTTGACTAACTGAATTTGTCACCTTAAAGTAACTGCAAGTCGCTCGCCAGGTGATATTGGTTCTCGAACACAATAGTGCTTTTGTAATTTGTGTTCGATCATTCCTAACAGTAGACGAAATGTATCATTTGTCATCCTAAGATAGTTCCTATATTTTTCATTATCTGTTAATTTCATTTCTTCCAACAAATTCCAATAGTCTCCTTGCACTTTCCTATTTTTAAAGATGTCCCTGACCCAAAATCGCCTTTTTCTTTGCTGCTTGGCCCGGCGTTTTCTTCTAATAAGGATTAACGATAAAAGAAGAACTGTATTCACTTTGCGAATGTATTCTTGTCTAGAAGTTTGCATTTTAAAACACAACACCTGATACAAGGGGACTAATAGTAAGTAAGAATCCCACAGAACACCTGAACCGAAAAAGTAAACAGTGAAAAGTAGGGTTAAAAATGGAACGACAACGGATAAAAGTTAAATCGATTTTAAGATTCTCCGTTGTCGGAAAAGTTTAAAACAAGACGGATGTGTTTTGTCACGGTATTATTTTGAACCAATAGGAGGCGTGATTTTTCGACGTGGCGACGGATGGCGGATGCATGTAACAGAGCCTTTATGCGTTATAACATGGTCATGTAATATATTTATCTCACCATGTTAGCTTTATTCTTCTCACAATGTTAGCAGTATTGAGTTTATAAGTATATACATTAGCTCAATTTATAATAAGTATATGTATATATTTAAAACGTATTTCATAGAATTATTCTTATAACATTGGCTCATTTTTACTATTAATGTAATAAGTTCCGACGTAATATGTTACTATTAAATTTTGTGTTAAAATACAAATTTAAGTTACTTTGTACGTCTAATACAAAAATCATTGACAAAAAACCTATGCATAAGCTAATTTTTATTTATTTCCTTTCTATTTTGCAATTAATATACATGCACCAGAAGTTAAGCTAGACATACGTCCCGCACAATTATCTTACTGAAGAAAAAAATCTTCGAGTAAGACTGAATTTGCTAAATACACCAAGCTAAGTCGCACGTTCATCAAATACATCCACCGTTGAAAAGCTAATGATTGTCTAGCTCAGGAGTACATTCAGTATCGATTAAAACACGCTCAAACTAAGATATACTTGCTGTCACGTATACCCTCTATTAAGGCATTTAATTAATAAATAAAGCAAAATCCCATCTCACCGGCTTATTTAGCATGAAATGCATAAAATATACCTTTGTTCCCCCATTCGGCTTACGGCAGCAGTCCTAAAATCACAATCCATTTCTGGAATATGCACCGGTTAATTCAATTTACAACTTTGCACTAATTGCTCCGACATGCATAGTTCATCGAATCCATGCAAATTTAATGCGAAGCCCATTATGATTGGTAAAGCAGATGACAGGAAATTTGCAAGTTTTAGATGATCCGCGTCAATAATTTTTTTGATTTTGAGAAAACACTTGACAGTAGCAAAAAAATTATTTTTCATTGAATTTCTGAGAAAAAAAGTAGCTGAAAAAAAAACATGTTGAAAGGTTTATCATTGTTTTTTAAGAAGCTGTTAACAATAATAAAAATCGGATTTTACCATTGGACTAATTACGAAAAAGTAGCTGACAAAGATTATCATGTCCATGGGTTAATCTTCATTTTAAATAAAAAGTATTTAGTTAGCATTAGTATTACATACAGGGTGTTCATTTGAAAACTTCCCACAAGGATTTATCAAAAACCACTGTTAAAAAAAAAAAAACGCCGAAACATCTCAAAAGGTTTGTCAAGCCGAACAACTTTCTAACCTAAAATTACTTCACCCCTTTTCACCCTCTGCCCCCCAGGGTCAGCCCCTTAAAAATTTTAAATAGCAAGGGGTATCGAGTAATAGCTTGTTTAAAAGATCTTTCGAAGTCTTTTATTTTGACGTTTGATTTTTTTAAATAGGTCGTTTCGTTTTCGAAAAAATTAGAAAAATCTTTGTTTATCTTAATTTGTTCAGATAGAAAACAAAAACATGAAAATATCAGTTTTTATTTCAATAAGTGTTCAAAATGTTGCCCGTTAGGGTTTGCCAAATCTACAATTCGTTTATAATTTAAAACGGGTGGAAAGGGTGTGTTAAATATTATTGAAAATTAAATGGATCCAACTGTAGCATAATAATTTTTTTCAAAGTTCGTTAAGAAATTTAAAAGCAAGGACCATGAACATGGACATCAAGAGATGAAGTATATGCTCTATAAGAGAGGACAAAAATCATACAAATTTTAAAAAACATATTTAGATTTGCCCAGCAAAGGCACACTTTAGAAACTTTTTAAGGGTATACCTTTTGATGCTGGTCTAGACAATCTGACAAGTACAGAAGATGAAACCTGTTGATAAGTATTGTTTATTAATTTTTGATGAAATATTTTAATCTGAGCAACCAGTGCATAACAAATTAAATAAGAAAACCAAAAAATCAATCGGAAATTTTTATAGATATTTCTCACAATCATTTAATTTTATCAGCTGACAGTTTTGTTTTTTTTTTGGAAGATTCATATATAATGATTATATATATTATGCGCAGCAATATAAGAAATAATATTTATATATTTTCAAAAGGCGATATTTGAGATGATAAACAGCGAGAAATATGAAAATGTCGCATAAATAAAAACTAGAGTTCTATATCGGAAGGATTCTAGTTTAATCTCGGAAAGATTTGAAAACTCGTTTTACTCTAATATGCACATATTTTCTCTAAATATAACCGATTCCTTACCTCTAATAATTTGCGAGATATATTGGTCATAAATGTGTAGTACCTGCACGGCTGAAATTTAAATCTCCCGCTTTATACTGCATTCGAATATCCCGCGTTTTTCTTCACATGACTCAGACGCTATGGTAACTATAGGGGAGACTGGCCTCAAATGACATACTACTTTATTTTTGCTTATTAATTTTTTATTCTTTTAATGTAAACATACAAAATCATTAGTAATTTATAATACTAAAGGTTTATAATAAGAATATAACCTAATTTTTTTTTAAATAAATGAATAATCCTGGCGAAAAAAATATAAAAAGAAATATGTAAATGTGTCATTTTACCCGAGCATACTTGGGTAAAATGACATAAGAAACTTACACAGGTACATAAGGTCATTACAAGTTAAAACTAACAAAGTTCACATACATATTGTTTGCTTCTTTTAGAAATACCAGCACACTCACAATGTGCCCATTTCGAGCACGATTGACATCTAACCCATGTTTCCTTGCACTTGGACATAGAGTACAAACTGTTACAATATAGGCAGGGTGGATCATCTTCGTCATCTTCATCTTGAAACGGCTCTTCATTATCAGAGTTTTCGTCCATTGAGACAAAGTGTTCGGTTGCTACTATGGCAGCCTTACGTGTTAGGCGGTTTTTACTTTCTTTGGCAACTTCTTTGATTTGAATAACTTCTTTTAAACTTTCAGGGCTTTCAACTAAATGAGTTAAATTTTTTTTGGTTCGTTTCGCGGCTTTGCGAAATTCAGCAGCTTGTTTTTCCGCCTCTCTAGCTTTAAGTTCCTCTAATATTGGGGTACTCGTAAGCACTTTGGTTCCTTCTGCCTTCCGCTTTCTTGGATTTGCTTGCATCCCGGATGAACTTGGAAGAGGGGAAATGTCTTGTGGGCGAATAACTGAAATATTATTTATATTCAATGAATGGTTAGCCACTTGAGTATCACCATCTTGATATCTGTCTGTGACCATTGCAGGGTTAAACAGATAGTCAGGAAATATATCTGGGTTTAGCGGCCATATTCCTGTTTTTATAAACCCACTTACAGCATTTTGATTTGCAGCTGCTTTTCCATATGCTGCAGCAAATAACCCGCCAATCTGATATGAAGAAACAGTTCTGCCTGGATGACATTTTAGCCATTTTGTAACTTCTGGATCATAAAATGTTTTTAATGGCCCAAAAAACACACATCTAAAGGTTGCAGCCGGTGGGAAACATATCATTTCTATTCCATTTTCTTTAGCAAATCTTGTAACATCTAGGGTTTTATGGCTAGCATGACCATCAACCAGAAGTAACACTTTATTTGCCTTTGAAGGATTAGAATATTCTCTAAAATGTTCCATCCATTTTAGTCTCGCATCCATTTAAATCTCGCCCGTCATCCAGCCTGTCTCCTGAGCTATTCCCAATGTACCTAAGGGAGCCTCGTCGGTCAGTTCCTTTTTCCAGTTTTTTTCTGGGAAAAAGTATTCGGCTAGGTTTTTGGACAGTAGACAGGCCAGATTCGTCTACATTCCAAATGCGCGTGGGGTTGATATGCTCTTTTTCAATTGTCTCTTGAAAAGTTCTAAAAAAATTAGCAATTTGCGGTTTATTGAAGGATTGTGCTCTAGCGGTCGAAGTAGCTTCAGGCTTTCTAAGAGATATATCGGGGTTTCTGGACCTAAATCCACGTAGCCAATCCCAACCAGCCATTTTAGTAGTTGAGTTGAACCTGTGTGCAATTCCATTTCTTTCTGCCAGGAACGAACGCCAAGGAACGAACTTCATCGCATGATAAACCAAATAAACAAGATTCCAATAATTTGATATGTTGAACTAGGTCCCTCTCCAACTCTACGGAAACCGTGGTTTCGTATCGGCCTAGACCCTTATCGGTAGCTTTGACTCTTTTATTTTTGTCCGATGCTCGTCTTCTTAGCATAGCCTGGGGTACGCCAAATGTTTTTGAAGCTTTGAGCCAGCCCATTTCTCCATTTTGTACTGCCGCAATAGCTTTTTGCATCTGTAACGGATCCCAAGACTGACGCGTGGTTTTTCTTGAGTAATTTCCAACCATTCTAAAAAAAAACAAGAAGAAAAAATTCATTTTGAGAAACTGTAAAAAAATAAGGGCAAAATGACATACTATGTCATTTTAGCCATATAGGTCCTATGTCATTTTACCCAACTTGCACCACAAACACATGTTTATTTATAAATATGTTATTTATAAAAAAAAATGTTAAAATGTTGTTATTTTACCAATAAATAAGATTAATACATACCTGTAATTAGGTTAGAGCCTAAAAAATTAAACTTCAAATACTTTATAGTTAAATCTTCTGTTTTAAAACACAAACATTTTGTAGACTTGAAAAAATACAAAGCACGCCCTATGAACGTTAACGCCAAACTAATCTCGATATTTATAATACGCGTAATATAAAGACATGCCGAGACACTGTTGACATAAAGTTATTCCGACAAATACTGTTGCCAAGTTGGAGATTTTGTACCTATGTTCTTTTACCCTAGTATGTCATTTTAGGCCAGCCTCCCCTACCTATTGATATATCATCTTTTTATGAAAAAAGGTTCTTTAAACGGCAATATAATATTAAAAAGTTTTATTCTATGGTGTCAAATATAAATTGGAATTCAATTTTTTGTAATGGATTCTCCTTAGATTCTGAGTTTGACAGTTTTTTTTAACACTTTTCAGTTTGCTGTATATAATTCCTTTCCTCTGGAAGGGTGCTATCGTAAAAGTCCAACCACCCGCAGGCCGTGGATTGCAGAAGATTTGATTAATGAAGGTCAATTTTTAAGAGATTTATTTAAGAGCTATAAATATAACACACATAATGAAAATATTACATTTTTTTAAAACCAAAATAGCCAAACGTACCTATTATAATGAACTTTTTGCTAAATCTAATAATTTCGAAGACAGCATGGTAAGTGATTAAGAATAATACCAACAATTCGGAATATTCCAAACAATCGGAATATTTTATTAACGATAAAGGTTCTAATTTTAGCGATATGCAGGAAGCTACTGAACTTTTTAACCATTTTTTTATTGAGTCTGTAAACAAAATTGTAAATAATAGGAATTTAGCGTTAACAAATAAATCGCCAAAAACATTAAATAATAAAATAATTTTAAATTCATTATTTTTATGTTCGTATCTGTCACTAACAAACACTCGGCTGGTGATGATGGAATTCTCTGCTCTCTTATTAAACACGTAATTGAATTTTTGGTGACACCGATTACATATCTTGTTAATCTGTCATCTCAGGAAGGGTCATTTCCATCGGTTTTAAAGAACTCTCTTGTTGTCCCTACCCATAAGGAGGTGATAAGCATTTGATATCCAATTATCGAGGAATTTCACTCTTTTCGGTGTTTTCGAAAGTTTTTGAAAAATGTTTCGCTAAACGTTTGGAGTCTTTCTACTCAAAGAAATTTTTTAAGTAAATACCAGTTTGGTTTCAGGACGGGTCGCTCTACACAAGATGCAATTTTGTCCCTATACTAAAACAATATACCTCAACAATAAATGTGTAGGCCTATTTTTGATTTAAAAATGGCGTTTGATGTAATAAATATTAACCTAATGTTGGATAGATTTAATGACTGTGGTATGCGTGCTCTTGCTTATAAATGGATTAAATCCTACCTGACCGGTAGATATCAAAAAACGATATTAAAGAATGCAAATGTTTCAGTTGCGTCTAAGTTTCTACCAGTTGTTAGTGGTGTCCCACAGGGTAGTATTTTGGGGTCATTGTTGTTTGTTATATTTTTTGATAGCATCTTGGACGAAGTTCCTGGCAACCATATAGCTGCGTTTGCAGATGATGTTGTTATCAACGTCGAGTAATGACTTAGAAGAACTATCTAGAGGTTCAACCGGGGTAGTTGACCGAATGATAAGTATCAGTAGCAGGAACAGCCTATAGTGCCTAATGAGTCAAAAACTGAAATTATATTTTTTAGTCTTACCGGTTTGAATAAAAGCTTGCTTGTTAAAATGCATAACAAAACCATAGAACAAAATAAGGTTGTCAAGTATAGTTTAGGTGAAGTTACTTGGTCAATCTCCAAAATTGAGTATGTACAAAATACAATCAACATACTACATATACGCATTAAAATAAACTGCAAAATATATTACGATATTTAGTGATCGATCCCCGTATATATTTACGGTCGATTCGAGTCTTTCCACGGCACCCCGGCCCGTTCAACAAACAATATTTGTCAGATAAAGATAGGCAAGTTTGGCGCGGATAACGTGAAGCAGACGAAGATACGAGATTCTCTCGATGCTGTTGGGATTGAATTGTGGACAGGCCGGGAATAAGAAACAGAGTGCTCAAAAATAGGAAATGCAATTATTTTATACGTTTCATTATTGTCATTTTAAAGTTTTCTTTAAATACACGAATATAAGTAAAATATTAACTTTTATTGCGTTCTATTATTTATAAACGTCATTTTTTACTAGATATTATATATTATACGACGTGTTACAAATTCCTAGCTCACTATTGGGATCTGAATATATTTTAAACCTGAATTATAATTTTTAAATACAATGTACGTTAAAAAATATCAGTAATATTTGCTTAATAAAAAAAAATACAGTACCGTGTTTTAAGATAAAAATTCAAGATTAAATTGAATTTTTTAAATTAAAATTAATGAGTCACTTATTTTGGGTATTATGTCACTTATATTAAATATCAATTTAGAAAACACTATCTCAGAAAATAGACTTATTCACATATTTAAAATATATTTGAACTTAAATTTTTAACGAAACCTTTCATTATATTTACTTTAATGTAAGTTCAATAAGTCTTAAATACAATAATTTAATTAGATATAATAGATACCGCGAATGAATCCAATTATAATTCATGCCAATGACGAATCCAGTTCTGAAGAGATGGATAGTGATGCTAAATAGGTAAGTATTTTTGGACGTAAAAAAATTTGGGTGCAAAATTATGAATATATAGTTAACTTCACTTATATTTGATTTCGATAAGCCCAAAAATTTCATTGTCAATTTCATTTCAATGAAAATTCATTGTTCAGCGGGAATTTTTGGGCTTATCGAAACAAATATCAGCGGAGGCAAGTATAACATTATTCTATTGCAGCACGGCCACGACATTATCTTATACCTGTGTTACAACAAACCACCCACCTTTTTGACAAGTTTTTAATAATTAAAAAAAACTGTGTACAAAATTTGTGTCATTAAATCTAACCACGACTTTTGCATGAATTGATAAATGTTTTTATTGGTTGTAAAATAACATTTTTACTATATATATTAAGCCAGAGAAACAAAAATTATATGCACGCCAATGCCTTATAAAGAAAACGCCGCAAGCTAAACGTTTTTAGTTTTTATACTTGTCCAAGTAACTTCACCTAAACTAAACTAAGGAACATTAATCGATGAACATCTTAGTTGGTCTTATCATGTAGATATGGTTTTAAAGAAATTATCAATTTGTGTGTGGGACCCGTGTTCGTCTTTAACATGAGTCAGCGAGGCTGCAGAGACCCTGAAGTACCGCCAAAGCTGCCAGACTGCTGAGTATGGTAATGTATTGTACGTTCCTCCTTCCATCGACTCCGTGCAATTAGAACGCTTTCTCGAAGCCTTTTCCATGGTTAATGTAATCTATTCTGAACATGTGATTATCCTGGGAGACTGTAATGTCCTAACTTATATTGAACACTCGATATCTCCCAATAGTAAACGTCAACTTCTAAGTAATTTTTTTGATTTCCTTAACTATAAGCAATTCAATAACGTCGTAAATAACAATCTTCGCTGTTTGGATTTAATCTTTGCAAGCTTTGATATCTCTGTACTTAACAGCGGTGCATCTCTTGTCCCGGAGGACACCTACCATTCTTCTCTGTCATTTGAATTCCATGCAGGCCTTATCTCTCTCACTAACCCCTTAATAAAGCGCAAATAAAGGAATTTAATTTTAGAAAGGCTAACTTTCCGCTTTTGTATCAGCTGCTGCTAGATACTGATTCAAGGTAAAACGTAACAGACATTTCCCTCGCTGGTTTTCGGGGGATATAATTCATAATATATATATAAAAAGGAAAGAGCATTTCGTGATTTTAAGATTTCCAAGTCTAATCATCATCTAGAGATATTTAGATCTCTGCGCAAGACAATTAAAGCTCTAACTGCACAAGCCTACAAAATGTACATCCATAGTATTGAGAACAAAATAACCTCCGATCCGAGTGAATTTTGATCTTTTATTCGAAGCAAACGTAATCAGTCTCAAATCCCCGGCTCAATGAAGCTTTCTAACCAATCATACAATACGCCTGACAGCATTGTGTCCGCTTTTGGAATTATTTCAGGAGTGTATGCACGAACTCACTTCCCAGCGATCATCCTGTCGTCTCTGAACCTCCCTTAACTTGCATAGACGTCGTCGCGCTCGCGGCTACCGACAGTATAATGGCGAGCATCTTTAAGAAGGGCGATACTGGAACAATAGAGAATTACCGCCCTATATCCATTCTGTGCAATTTCTCAAAGTTATTCGAGTTGGCTCTTTATATAAATTAATTTTTCCCAAAGTTAAATCCATGCTGGCCAACGATCAACATGGCTTTGTTTCTGGTCGATAATGTACTACAAACCTAGCATTTTTCTCTCAGTTTGTGTGCGAAGCACTTAATGATAGAGGTCAAATCGATGTTATCTTTAGAGACTTTCAAAAGGCTTCTGACCAGATTGACCACTTTATCCTATTAAATAAGCTTGAACGTCAGTTTGGATTCTCCAGTCTTTTGATAAAGCTCCTTAACTCCTATTAAGTTGACCGCTCTCAGTTTGTAGTGGTCGAAGGCTTTAGATCTGCTTGTTTTTCACCCACCTCTGGAGTGCCTCAGGGCTCTAACTTGGGCCCCCTTCTCTTTAAAGTTTTCGCTAATGACTTGATCTCCACCCTCAATTTCTCTCGGTTAGCGTATGCTGATGACCTAAAGCTTTTCCATAGGATTGACTCTATAGCAGATTGTGGTCAACTGCAAGAGAACATCAATACTGTACACCATTGGTGCACTTTGAACAGGCTTAACCTTAATGTTTCCAAGTGTAATGTGGCCAGCTACTTTCAAATCAAAAGTCCAGTTGTCTTTAATTACTCACTTAATAGAGAGTCTCTGGCAAGGTCTACCTGTTTTAAGGATCTTGGAGTCACCTTTGACCAAAAATTTTCTTTTATCCCTCACATCGAAGATACTGTTTCTAGAGCTACTCGCAGGCTGGGCTTTATTATTAGAAATTGCAAACTTTTTTCGAACACTGCCACTGCCAAAACTCTCTACTATGCATTTGTCAGATCCAGGCTGGACTAAAGCTCCCTCATTTGGTCTTCCATTTACAACCAGCACATTCACCTATTAGAATCAGTCCAACGGCGTTTCCTTAAATGTTTGGCATTTAAGGATGATGGAGTCTGTCCTCCAAGGGGTTTTGACCATAACCTGCTGCTCTCTAGATATACTGAACGATCACTTGCGAAGAGAGAAATGCATTCGGTGAAATTCTTGTTTAATTTATTAACCATAAAATTGACTGCCCATCCCTTTTGCAAAGGATTTGCTTTCATATACTACGCCCAGGATCTAGACAGTGTCCAGCCTTTAACTTGGACACAGCCAGATCCAACATTCTGTACCAGAGTCCTATTCACCTTATGTGTCAAAACTTTAACACTATTGCGGATTCTTGTGACATTCACCATGACAATCTGGCACTTATTTTAAGTCACCTGCGTATGGTCGGTGAGTTATTTAGTTTTTAGTTTTAATACATTTATTTACATATTTTTTTTTGCCCTTTTGATTTAAATTAATTCTTGATTCTTATCCTAATTTAGTGTTGATTTTTTATTATTTATTTTCCCAAACTCACTACTTTTTTTATTATATAGCAATTCTTTTATACTTTAGTTGCATGAATCTAATACAGTTCATGCATTCGTACTTTTACATTTACATATTTAATTGATTTTCCTTTAACTGGGTATATGTAACCTGTTGGAAATAAAGCTTATTAATATTATTATTATTATTATGAAATGATCTGGTAGGGACTACACCTCTATCAGAATTAAAACAAAAAACTTATATATTACTTTCTCTCTTTTTTTGCATCAAAATTTGCACACATAGGATATGGGATGTTATCTTTATTATCGAAATAAAGGGTCGTAGTTAACTTTAGTAAGGGCTAAGACATAATATGTTATTTCCCTTTAAATACTGGATTTTCAGCACTATTAAACCCAGCCTTTAAAAACCTATGTCTCTGCATGAAATTGTCACGAATAAATAAAAACTAGCTTCGACATACGTTTTTAATAAGACTTAGTAATTTTAATAAGTTGGATAGTATGTCTTAGCCGGATATTTATTTGGACCCTGTACAAGGTTGTTATATGGGTTAGGTTGCCTGGTAACTATTATTAACTGGCCAATCAGAGCCAGTTATTCAAACGCGGCAAATGACGTCACTCGGGGTGCCCATTTAAATAAACAGCATTTAATATAGTAGGCAATTATGAAGTATTTAGTGTTTCTTTATTGGTTTATATGTTATTATACTTTAGTGTGTTTTGAAATTTTATTAAAAGAGTCTCTAATAACTCTATTTATAAAATACATAGACTAAATTTGTATAGAACATAATGAACAATGCTTTATTTATCTTGCTTAGGTAGACTTTCTTAAAACTCAAATTTAATTAAGTTACCAAATTTTATTTACAGTAAATAGCGATATTGTGTGGTACTTTTGAGATAATTGTAAGTAAAGTGTGAGATATATTAAATAGGAAATTCAAACTTTGTATTAATAAAAAAATATTGGTTATTATTAACAAGGCGTACGAGTACCCACATAAGGAGAAGTTAAATTTATTTAACTAAAAATTATTTTTATTATTGGTTCAGCACTCGTATGTACATATTATTAAAAAGTAGCTTTAGTGAGCATTACAAAGAAAAATGAGTATGTACTTACTGTAAAATGTGTAATTTATTAAAATATTTATGTACTATTTACATGAAAAAAAAGTAATATGAATGAATATACAAATATTATTCAAATTGCATATACAGGGTGTCCCACGATGAACTGACACATTTTACAAAAAGCAACATTTAAATAAATATTGCCAATATCTCGAAAACTACAAACTTATTAAATATACAATCTTATATAATGTTGCTTTTATTTTTAATGCATAAAATAAAATACATATGTATAAGAAAATCCATGCACGTAACTTTCAAAATACGATACAATAAAAAATAACTAACTTGGATGCTTCTGTACTCCCTAGATGATTTACAAAAAAACCCTATACCTATACCTACAATATGATAAATAATACTTGATAAAAAATACTGTCCCTATTGAATAAATCAGACCATACGGTCTGTTTTATTCAATAAGGACATATTCGCTTAATAATAACCCAAATTTCAACAAAATCAGTTCAAAAAGAAAAAACTAATTGACAATTTTTTTCATCTTTTTTAAAATTTTTGTTTTTGGTTCTGTTAAAGCTTTTCGTTTCAGTATTTTCTGTTCTTCAGTGGTAACGTTAAGATATTTAATTCGAACAAACACTCTTTGACGACAAAAAGATTTTACCAATTCATTTGGAATATCTGTAATTTTTTTTTCTACATAAGCTGTGGTTTTCTTGACAATTTCCTTTGGATCAGAAAACTTATCCTTGTGCATTTTTTGGAAATAGTTGTCTTTAGAATTAGGCCACCAAACGATAAATTTTGTATCCAAGATGGAATTGATTGTGTACATTTGTAGCCTTTATTTGGTATGTGTATTTTTCTAAATATGGATATTTTTCTCTATGTTTTTTGGCCAAATATCCAGCAATGTAGGACAAACCGTCTTTCTCTGATTGTTCTTTTTTCGACAGATAAGAACTTAGGCTACTGGAAGAGGTGGTACTTCCAGTTTCTGTGGTATCATTCATATTTTCGGATTCTGACTCTGTTATTTTCAAATGTCCAAGTCTAGCTTGCTTTACTGCTGCTGCTAGTATATATTGGTCATCTTCAAGGCCTTGAGAAGTTTCCACATTGGCATGGGTTTGTACCAAACCTGGATTTTTTCCAAGCAGAATCATTCTTATTCTATAAATTGCATTTAATGGCGATGAATGGTCGTGTAATCCTCCTCGAGTTCTAATCTAAAATGGGAAACAAAATATGAGCCTACTAGTTACCTAATATCTAATATTACTGTAAATTACCTGCGAGAAGAAATTTTTCAAAAGGTCCTTATTCAATTTGTGAGTTAATATGTATCTGACATCATAAACCTCCTTCATCCTTTCCAACAAGCCCTTCAAAGATTTAATAGACATTATTATACCTTTCTGGAAAACTTGGAGAGATTGTTTTCCAATACATCTGATTGAACTAATAGTGGTCAACATTTAGTCTAATGTTCCATTTTGCATGGCTAAGTTGGTCCCATATGGTCTTTTGGTAGGAATGGATGCTGCTGGGGTATACGAGTTCATAATATCAAACCAATTATTTACCATCTGAAAAAACTCTCCTGTTTCCTTTGTTGTATCTTTTGTATTGTCCTCTGGTAAATATTGTTTTAAGGCTGTGGCTGATGCAATGGTGTCAGTTTATAACAAGAATTAATTTCTGACCTGGTATTGTCAATTAACTTTTTTAGAGGATTTTTATTAATTCTTTTATCTCCTGGTAAAATAAAACCAGTATCTAGAAACCAATTCCGGAGTAGCTTCAAAAGATGGGGAACGTCAGCAAAAAAATAAATTGGTTCCTTTGTAACAGGATGTTCAGCAGATGTCTTAGTGATATCAATACTGATTGATTTCCAGAGCCCTTGATTTCCACTTCCACAGTCAGAAACACAAGCCACAACAGTATAGTTTATTGCATGCAATTTTGACGTAACAGTTTCTAGTAAATCTTTGGTCATTTTTGTATCAAAACCTATATAAACAGGTTGTTTCCAATTATCAAAAAGACCCCTCGCCATAATCACTTACATGTAATTGTGAGGTCCAATTACTTCATCGTCTGCCTGGCAATATTCATAAAGGCTGCTTACTTTAACTTTATCATAGGATAAAATGGTAACTCTACTCATGTTTGATTTAATTTGTCCAGTTACATTCATGATTCTTAGCATATCTTCCAGAATGCCACTTCTCAAGTTGATATTTGCAGCTCACTGCTGCAAGGTCGACAATCCTGGTAATGGATAATGCAGAGTTTCTCTTACATAAGAGAGCATATATCTCTTACTTAAATATCTTAGAGTAAAGGCTCTAGATAGTTCTTCTGTGGTCCAACGAGCCTTAGACTTTTTCTTTAAAACAATTTCCACTTGATTTAATGTAAGAAAATATTTAAATGCCACAATCACTTTTTCCTCAAACTGAACCTGATCTTGTTTTATCTGTTTTTCTAACTGCACAATTTGAGCTCTTAGAGTACTGTCCTTATTTCTAAAATCCTCAATTTGTTTTTTAAGGATAACATTCTCTGGTTCCAGCTCTTCCCACTTTCTTTTCCAAATGTCCGCATCAGATTCCATGCTTGTTGATGGAACATCAGAAATAGTCAATGTCTCTGGTAGGTTTTCCACAACAATTATTGGTGATGATTTTATAATGGTCTCTTGAAGCAGTATTTCAACTTTTTCTTCCCTCTCTTTTCTCAACATTCGTTGAGTACGTTTACCCATTGGTTTTTCCACAGAGGAGGGTAAAAATAGTGATGGAATAGCTGTAAAAAAAGTATAACAATTAGTACATACTGTCTTATTTATCTTAAGGACTATATATGTACATAAAACTACTACCTACTACTACTACTATAAACATATAAAGAGAACATCAGTGTTTATACAAAAACTATTTAAGTATTGTAGGTAGTTGAGTTTTTAACACTCATCTGTTTTTAGCATTCTTGGTTGCAAATTTAACAACCTAGCCTGCATTTCATCCTGACAATCTTCAGATTTAAAATGTAAACTACACAGCCTTTTTTCAGTAGGTTTCCATTTATCCTTTCTAGCACATTTTCTAACCCATTCTCTTTGAATGTTAGGGTCTTTTGGAAACCTAAAGAACATGATATTTCCCCCTTTTTCTTTTGCCTTTTTCGAGTTGGATTTACATGTCGCCACACTGCACACAGTTCCTCCAGGCATATTTAACTACTATGAAACAAAATCATTAAAATAAATTAAAAAGTTCTAACCTCAAAAATAAAACCTACCTTCTAACACAAATTCACAAAGCACAATATGTCTTTTGGGACGCTTTTAGCGTTGATTGAATAGTAGGTATTCAATCAACGCTTTTACCTACCAACCTATTATTCAATCAACGCTTTTAGTCTTTAAGTTCTTTGCACTAACAAATATAAATAGTTTTCAACGAATATAGTCCAAGAAAATCACCACAAACGCAAAAAATAAACCACGCAAACTTAAAAACACATGTGAACAAAGCAGTTTGACAGAATGCGGCACCCCGGATGACGCGTCGTCCCCTCTCACGTCGCTTCACCCAAAAAGTTACCAGGCAAGGCAACCTGTGTAATCTACAAACCTTGGACCCTGTATTCCAGAATAGGTGGCAAATACATAAAAATTACTAAATACATATTGTTCTTACCGAAAGTTATTATTTTAATAGTAAGACTTTTTTACCAAACGTATGTCATAGATTATGTCTAAAAATGCTAAACTTCACTCTCCATGTGGAAAATAAAATTAAGACATCCTACTTTCATTACATGGAATAACTTTTTGGTAAAAGAAAGTAGCTTGGAGAAATCTTTCCGTAAACAAAATTTAGCTAAGGAATAGGTTTCTGAGTATGAACCTGAACAACTTAGGACAAAATACTTATTAATAACAGTGCTGCCCAAGTACTCGAATACTTTTACTCGTATTTGGGTTACGGATAAAAAATACTACTCGTGACTTTTACTTACAAGTATTTTTATTTAAAAATACTCGTACTCGTACTTTTAAGTAAATTTAAATGTATTCGTAAAATTCCACTCGTAGAATACAAGTATTTTATACAAGTATTTCGTTTATGTTTACCGCCGAATATCGCGCGGCGCCTTCAAAGTAATTTGCCGCTATAGTGGCGGTGCGCTTTGACTCTTTAGCGGCCGTGCCGACTTATTTATTTGAGTAGAGGGGACGGTGGCAATTCTGGAGATGGATTCAGTCTTTAATTGCGCTTTCTATGATTCTGTTTTTATCGGTTCAATTTTGTCGTTTTTTTTTTGGAATATTATGTATACTTACATACAGTACATAATATTGGCTTTGTACCTGGTGGCATAGGATATTGTGTTGTGGTAATAATTGTGAAAATATGGCTGAGGCTGAGAATATTACTGAAACTCCCAATATCTCCGATGGTGACGGTGATAAGAATCTGCAAAACATCCGAAAAAGAATGGCAAAAAATGCCATTCTGGACGGGAAATTTTTTGAGGTAAGAACTACTTTTATTTTTGAGCTTTATGATTTTAAATAAAAATTATTCTCTAGGTCAAACAAATTATAGATTTTAACCATATTCTGACGATTTGTAAGAGTTGCCAACCAAAAATTAAAGAAATAAAGGGTTCCGTAATAACCACAACCAACTTCGTCAAACACTTAAGAACAACTCATCAGAATGCCTATACAGAGTATATTAAATATAAAAATGAAAAAAAAGAAACTGCTAAAAAGGAAAATAAATTAAAAAATGCAATAACTAGTTCTGCAGCTGAGCAGCAAACTACTTTGTAAAAATATTTTGCAAGACAACAAGGGCCAAAAACAATAAATAAAACAGAATTCGAAAATAGACTGATTAGATTTGTAATTAACACCATGAGTCCATTATCAATAGTAGAAAATCCAAGTTTTAGACAGTTATTTGATGGATTTAATCTTAAATTGGTTAGCAGAAACACTTTGACTCGACGTATCTCAGAACTATTCAAAGAAAGCCAAGCAAAATTAAAATCCGAATTATTGAATATTCAATATGTTTGTACAACGGCTGACATATGGTCAGGAAAAAAAAAGAAGTTTTATTGGGGTTACCTGATATTGGATAAATGAAGACTTTAGCCGTCAATCAGTGACCCTGGCCTGTCAGAGATTTAAAGGTACTCATTCATACGATCGAATCGCTAGTATTATAGAAGATATACATATGAGATACGGATTAGACACAAATAAAATCGTTGCAACTGTCACCGATAACGGGTCAAATTTTGTTAAGTCTTTTAAAGAATTTGGAGTTACACTACCTGGTATGCTTAATACTGATATGCAAGATAGTTTTTTTGATATTACCGAAATTAATGAAGGTAGTGGGAGTGGGTCCGATGAAGAGAATTTTGATGATCAAGACACTGAGGAAATAACATTTGAAATCATTGGGGATGACGGTGAAGTTATTGATCAACAACATAGACTACCCCATCATTTACGCTGTGCAAGTCACACTATTAATTTAATTTGCACTACTGACTGCAATAAAGCTATAAATGGCAACTCTGTTTTAAAATTAAGACACTCGCAGGCATTGACCAAATGCAATTCATTATAGAAGAAAGCGACATTTCCGAAATCTTCAGAGGTTATTTTAGAAATTCTGGGGCATACACTTTCTTTTCCTGGAGCCACACGTTGGAATTCGTACTATGATTCCATTAAGAAAATTGTAAACGACAAAAACAAAATGATTGATTTGTTTAAACGGTTAAATTTAAAGAATTGTTTTTTTGAAAATGAACTTTTATATTTGGAAGAATATTGTCAAGTGATGAAACCATTAGCAGCTGCTTTAGATGTGTTGCAAGGCGAAAGTAATACGTTTTATGGTCTTTTGCTCCCATGTTTAGCTTCACTAAAAAATAAACTAGACAAGCTATCAAAAAACAATTTTAAATTCGCATCGCCGTTAGTTAAAGCATGCCTCGATGGATTGCAAAGTGGGTTTAAACTTTTTTTTACAATAGACGAACAAGTACATAGTGCTATAATAGCTTCGGTTGTACACCCTCAATTTAAGTTACGCTGGTATAATGTTATTAGTAAAACATACCCTTTGTCTCCAAGTTTAACATCAATAGAAAAAATGGTGGTAAACCAAGCAAATAATTTTATTGACATTAAAAAAAATATAGATGAAAATTCTAAAAGGATTGCTTGTAAGTCTGTACATACATTTTTTGATTTTGATGATCCTGAAGCACCTGATGCTGATGGTGATGAGAACGTTTCGAGGACAAGTTATCCTCAGACTGAATCCAGTTTTTCGGAAAAAGCAAATTTAATTAAAAACCAAGCCGAATTAGAGTATTTAAGGTATATTAGTGATTCGCGAACAAATTTAAATATGCTTGAAGATTACCCGACAATAAAAAAAATGTTTTTAAAATTTAATACTCCACTTACCTCTTCCGCACCCGTTGAGAGACTATTTTCGTTTGCCACAATAATTAATAGTCCAAGGAGGCATGCTTTATCTGATGGCAATTTTGAAAAACTTGTCGTTTTAAAGAACTATGTTTAGCTTGGATTTTATGTTCAATTAAGATTTTATGTTTGGTTTTTAGTTTTTTAGGTAGTTGTATTGCCAAAAAGCGTTTTGATATATTTTTTTATTTTATAAAAAAACTAAAAAGTTTAGTTTAGTTTTAAGAATAACTTGTTTGTGCAATCCATTATACAAAAGTGTGCTTATTTTCTACGAATGTTTAATTT
Organism: Anthonomus grandis grandis; assembly: GCF_022605725.1. Taxonomy (NCBI): domain Eukaryota; kingdom Metazoa; phylum Arthropoda; class Insecta; order Coleoptera; family Curculionidae; genus Anthonomus; species Anthonomus grandis. The sequence continues at coordinate 33,585,318 of NC_065547.1, read as the reverse complement.
TAAGAATTTATGTTTAGTTTTCAAGTTCCTAACTTTCCCAAGAAGTTGTGATATTTTTGTTGTTTAAGAAATAAACGTTATTTAGTTTTTTTAGAGAAAAAATTGTCGTTTTATTTTTGTTAAATTATAATGTTTATTAAAAAAACTATGTGCTGTGTAAAAAAAAGCTGTTTGTACTATGGCAAATAAAGTTATTTTTTTTATTTTGTTTATTTTTTCAAAATCTTTTTACATTTTCCAAATTTTTAGTAGTATTCGTACTCTTTACTCGTACTTTTACGAGTACTACCCGTTTCCGTAGACTGCGTGTGTAAAGTTACTTACGAGTAAAATACTTACAAATACATTTTTTGAGTACTCGTACTCGTAGATTATACGAATTCATTTTTTTTTACTCGTGCCCAGCACTGATTAATAAGTATTTTATTTTTTATAACTTACCAAAATAATTTAAATAAGTTAGAACAAAAACGTATGTCCTAACTTATTTTCCGCTACTGCACATAAATAATAAATATGTTTTTATTGCTATCAAAAATCAGCCCTTTGTGAGGTAAATACGTCTAGCTGCTGACAAATAAACAGAAACTAGCAGAGACATAGGTTTTCTTGGAACCACGTTGTTTTCGGAAAACGTATGTCTATTTCGGTATCGATTTATTTAATTATAAAAATTTCTTTGTTTAAAAAGACATAAAAGAATTCGTATGTTTAGGGAAAATTTGCAACAACTCGCAGATATGGCAAGAAAGGGTCAAGCCAAGACAAACGTTAACTTACTTAAATATCCGTGGTTTTATTAATTCCTAAAAATTTGAAATTCGGCACACATCATTAGCAACCTAAATACTACTTTTTGGTCTCTAGCTCATTTTGAATTGTATTGTATGTGTATTTATATTGTATTTATATTGTGTGAACGTGTGTCCATTTTTAGGTACTTTGAGCTTGAGCAAAGGTATCATCTATCTCCTGATCTAACTTGAGCATTTAAACTGGAGGAGATGTTAATCTGTTGACCTCAGCGCCACCTCTAACTATTCGAAAGTCATTAAAAAAATACTTCAACGTTTTTAATCGTATATTATTATAGAATCTGTCGGGTAAACAAATTTGATAAATGTAGCAATGAGTTGTTGACCCGGGCGCCATCTTTGAAGTATCAATCGGCCGTTAATAATCCAGATATAACAAAATAAACACATTTCGGCCGACCGTTTATGTTATATTCCGTGCGTTTTTTTCCTCGTAATCCCGTAGATAAATAAAGTATCAATTTATTAATCGGCGAAAGATCGTAAATCCGCGATTAAATAACCGCATCCGTTTATTTAATCCTCTCAACGCGCTACCGATATTCACAAGTGTTTGCAAATATAGACTCGATTTTTATTATGTTTGATTAGCGTGGGGGGAACAGAGAGGGCAGATTTTTATTATTATTATTATTCGTTTAATTTAAATATGTATATTAACGCCTCACAATTCCAAACGTATGCCCTAACGTAAAACAGATTTAGTGATAATCAAAACTAAAGTAAAATCCAGCTACCCACATCCAACATCTCACTATAAAATGTAAGAAGTCAAGAACTGCTCTTCATTGACTTGTAAAATAATCTTGAGCGAATTATCACGATTAAAGTATTTATCAAGTAAAGGTGTGAATTGACTAAGCAAAGATTGTTGAGCAATAGGAGATCAACTCATGTGTTTGCTCAATTTATACGTGTCCAGAATTGCGCAACTGTTGGTACTTAGTGCGCTTGAGACTACACGACTGAAGTAAAACTTCTTTAGCTCCATTCATATGTACGAAGACCATTGTATCGAAAACCACTGTTTAAAAAAAAACGCCGATACATCATGAGGTTTGTCACATCAGTTAGCCAGTAACACAACCACTACAAGTTATACAATTGTAAAAATATTTTCTACACTTGTAATTTTTCCGTAACAAAACAATCTTGTAATTAACTGTGCGGCTCTAGTAATTACGGAAGATTTTTTACATATGTAGACGTATTCTAAAAACATCTTGTCAAACTTGCATTGTCTTATTTATTTAATGTAACACGACGTTTTGGTTGGTAAGTATCTCCAACCTTTAACAAGTGTAAACTGACAGCAAACTACTATTTTATAGGCTTATATATTAGATGTGTGCAGCGATGTGGAAAGGAAAGTCATCCGTGAAAAGAGTTGGGGGGAGGACACGCCTCTCTCTAGATCCTACACTGTCCTGAGAGTAGAGGCTTCCAGATGTTGGGTATATCGACGCTTGGCTGGCTGAAGATCCCCTGATTCTGTGAAATGAAAGCTGCCTCTACGAACTTCCTCTTCCGCCAGTGCTGTTACTTGTGCAGAATCTTGGCTTCTGACCAATGGATATTGTGTCCATTATGCCACGCATGCTCTGCTATTCCGGTTTTGGAAACCTCTCCTCTTTGGGTTCAGCTGCGATGTTCCTTCGTTCTGACTTCTAGGGGGCGCTTCGTTTCACCTATGTATGAGTCACATGGGATCCGGTAGACGCAATTTTTGGTATCCAACAGGCCATCTGGTTTGGTCTTTGATACCACGCTTCTGATAGTGGTGCTAGATCTAAAGGCAGTTCTAATATTGTACTTGCTGGCAATGTGTCGGATTTGTTCCGATGTACCCCTAATGTAAGGTATGAATAGAAGTCTGGTTGTCATGGTGGCCTCGTCTCTGATTTGATTTGGATGCGTCCTTTGGATGGTCCTACTTATTAGCTTCTTTGGATATCCATTCTGTTGTAGGTCTTTGTAGATGGTATCCACTTCAGTCTTGAGATCCTCGTCGCTTCTACAGATGGTTCGAGCTCTATTGTTGAGGGATCTTATGATGCCTACTTTGGTGGTTGCAGGATGGTTGGACTCATAGTGAAGATACTGGCCCGTGTGTGTTGGTTTTCTATAAACTGAAGTTCGTAGATTTCCACCGACCTTTTTAACGAGGACATCTAGGAAAGGTAGAGCTGAGTCCTTCTCTGTCTCCATCGTGAACTTGATTGTTGGTCTGAAGTTGTTGAGGTGAAGCAGAAACTCCTGAAGTGCTTTTTCCTCTTTGTCCCAGATGATGAAGGTGTCGTCCACATATCGAAATTTAGAGATCCATTGCAGAGCTTGGGTTTGCAATGGGAGGCATCTATTGCATGTTCCTCGAACCATTCCATGAAGATGTTTGCTATTACTGGGGAAAGAGATGAACCCATCGGAAGTCCTTCGTCTTGGGCGTAGAATCTATCCTTGACCTGAAAGTAAGAATTACGAAGACAGATCTCCAAAAGTTCCATCACCCCGTCCAGAGGCAGTGTGGTCCGAGTTGAGAAAGCTGCATCCTTGCTTAGTTTGTCTCGGATGATGTTAAGAGACTCTCCTATGGGTTCATTGGTGTAGAGACTTTCGACATCAAAACTCACCAATCTGTCATTGGTCTCGACTTCGATCCCTCCAAGAAGGTCTACAAAGTGGGCAGAGTTTCGCACGAAAGACGCTGCATTTCCCTGGATCGGTCTAATGATCTCCAAAAGGAATTTCGAGAGTTCTGATGTCGGCGAATTTCTAGAGCTCGTGATGGGCCGCAGAGGCATTTGCTCCTTATGAATCTTGGGTAGTCCGTATAGGTGTGGAGGTTTGCTATAATGTGGTGTCAGCCTAGAGCGTACCGCATCCGACAATGTTGAGGAGTACTTTTTAAGTGCTCTGTAAATTCGACCTTCTATGGTTGTCGTCGGATCCTTAGATAGTAGCCTGTATTCGCTTTTGTTCAAAACTTCCTCAACCTTGTTTTCGTAGGTTTCCAGGTCCATAATCACAGTTGCATTGCCCTTATCTGCAGGAAAAATTTTGATGTTCTTTTCACTTTTGAGATTCCTGAGAGCTGTTTCCTCTTCTTTGTTGATGTTATGCGAAGGTTTCTGTTTTTTAAGTAAGTTCAGAGCAACCCTTACCTCGTGTCGAAATTCATCGGCCTCAGGACGTGGTAGGTGGATTGATTCTACTGAAGACACTATGTCTATAAAGGATGGTTTTGAGGATATGGCGAAGTTTAGTCCTCTGTTTAGCACCTTTTGTTCAGCATAGGTAAGGGTTCTTTTTGACACATGAATGATGGTGGCGGGGAGGTTAGAGCTGGATTTAAGGTTTTGGAGTTTTGAAATTGAATCGCTGAATGCATTCGATTTATATTTGTACTTTCTTCCAACGGTGGTAGCTAAGTTGAGATCGCAGCAGCTCCATACTAGCACGTTCTGATCTTCCACCTGGTATAGCGGTTTGGAGGCGTAGCCCAGTAGGAATGACATTGGCGTCTCTCGTCTCTCGCAGGAAGCTGATGTGTTCCTCCTCCTTGATCATCTTTATCTTGGTTTTCTCAAAGCCTCTAAATAGGTTGCTGGTTCCGGGTCCGTACCGGTTATCCAATCTGTTTTTGAAGGTGGTAGACAATGGTACAGTGAAAACATCTTGTCGAACTTGCATTGTCTTATTTATTTATTGTAGCACGACGTTTCGGTTGGTAAGTATCTCCAACCGTTATCAAGTGTAAACTGACAGCAAACTACTATTCTATAGGCTTATATACTAGATGTGTGCAGCGATGTGGAAAGGAAAGTCATCCGTGAAAGGAGTTGGGGGGAGGACACGCCTCTCTCTAGATCCTACACTGTCCTGAGAGTAGAGGCTTCCAGATGTTGGGTATATCGACGCTTGGCTGGCTGAAGATGCTGCCTCTACGAACTTCCTCTTCCGCCAGTGCTGTTCCTTGTGCAGAATCTTGGCTTCTGACCAAGGCGACTTCCCCTGTTGGAGCGCAAGCTAGATTAGGCGAACTGATTAATTATTTTAACAGAAACAACAGACTCTAGTAGTAAAATATGTATATAGGGTGCTCTAAAATTTATTAAAAACGCGTTTCATTTCTATACTAAAGTTCAAAAATATACATATCTACAAAATAAAGACGATAAGAAAATATTTACTTCATTTATTAACAACTTTTATTAACGAAGGATTTAAACAATATCTAAACTATAGGTACTAGATAAATTATTATAAAGATAAATATGAGAAGTTATTTTAGAACTGCGAGGTAAATTCAGAAAACGGTAACCCGAGGTCCTTTTCTAATTTTAATCTTTCCAGCTTGGTGTTATAGTTTTGTAATTTTATATGTTCAATTTGTAGTTTCAGCTTTTTATTTTTATCATCACTTTCACCCGTGCTTTCGACAACTTTTCTTTTTCCTACAATTGAAAAGTGGAAATTAGAAATGGATAGAGATGGATGGATTGGAAATGGATTTGTTATAAAATTTTGCATTTTGCTGTACTTTTTATTTCAAAAGACACATAAAACCCATATACTAATCTATAAGAGTTGATAATAACGAATGACTTACTGGCTTTCCTTGAAGTAGATGGTCCACATTCATGTCCGCTTGGGTGGACAGTCTCATTTGGTACAGGCGTTTCTGTTGACTGAGTCTGGGCTACCTCGAACGACTCAGAGACTCCAAGTCCACAAATAATTGGAGATTTCTTTCCAACAATATCCAAAATCATCTTATCTATTTCCGTTAACATGCCTTTCCCACTAGTCCCTGTTTTTTTCGCGTTGTCTATTTTAAGCTGAAATGCGAAATAGTATATTATGTCATTGTGTATATTTTATCTATAATGGGTTTAGTACCTAATGTCAAAATGACTTGTAAATAAATTATGTTGATTGCTCAATAACGAAAGACTCACCATTGCAGATTTCTTCAAATTCTGCCAGACAGTATCTCTTAAGTAGGTCCAATCCTTCTCTACTAAAACTAAGCATATACTTTGGGCTACTTGGGCTATTATTTCCTTCCATTTCTCGACTTTGTCTTGCTTTTTAAGTCTATCTGAGAAAGCACCAAATAGAATTTCCTTGTTTTCTTTAATTTTTGTCAAAAGCTGCATTTTTCTTTCGAAAATAATTTGTTTAGACGACATTTTTACTAACTGAAATCAGCCTTCTCACCGTATCGCTTATACGAACTAACAAACTAACAAACAACCCATAACTTTTAATCCTAAACAGCTTAAACTCGTTTTAACAAGTCTGTTACACATGTAGTTGTAGTTGTAGTTGTTTCTGATGTGTTACTGAATTCATTACGACTTGGAGGTACGGTAAATTAATTGTAACTTGTAAACTTGTGACAATTGTAGTGTTTGTGTTATAGGGCCCAGGTCTTTGATTTGGTAACAAGTTGGCTTATGAAAGTATGTGTAAAGAATTGTACCTTCACAGATGGCTTGAACCTTTTACCGTCATAAATACCATAAATCATTATCGGAAAATAGATATTCATTCATTCCTACAGGAAACGAGTCATCCCTGTTTACCCCGGACTGTCCAGTCACGCGATCATTTCCTAATTAGAATGTTTATTTAAGCGCTCCGGCCAATCCAGGAACAAACAAATAACAGGAACGGAATAATAGTAATTGCGGGGCGTGGCACGACCCCCTTCGTGTTTTGCATTCCGTAAAATTATCGTCGGTGGACTAACATGACTACGACACCTGTGGGAAAACATCGGGAGAACCGGAATAAGGGCGCGTTCCACAAATAAAACGCCATCCGGGGAAATTCCCGGGACGTTTGTTTTCCTGTTTAACTGGATTAACGATAAACGTTTGGATACGTAGCAGTTAGATGTTGACCGTCCGAATTAGAGGATGTTTATTAAAACTTGATCTGCTAATATATTACGGTGTGATGCTGGAGAATGCTTATCTGTAGATAAAAAAAGCAGGTAGGAACAAAAGAAATAATAATAAAATTTGTTCTGGTGAGACGTTAACTCCAACACCTCTGTTTTAGAGTTAAACGAATTGGTCCATTATGCTCAAGGAGACTTTGAAACATCTTACAACAAAATGAAAAAACGCAGAGTCTCAGTTTAAAAAACTATATACAGTAGAATTCCTCTTAACCGGTCACCTCGGGACTGCATACCTGGCTTGTTGCCGTTTTGGCCGGTTAATCCGAAGTGTACTTATATATATGTGTATATATATGTATAATAGCCAGTGGTGCCACGAAATTTATCTGCTGTATCTACAGACCACCAAGCGACACCCAATATAGGCGACTCTTTTTGAACCTGGTTGATTGCATTAACCAACTGCAAATTGACTACCCAAGCGCAGAAATCATCGTCATGGGTGATTTTAACGTTCACAATATCAACTGGCTGCGCTTCTGCAACAAGAACGACGATGAAGGACGAGAAGCTGAGCTATTTGCCACCATATGCGGGCTTACGCAGCTTGTGGAGGAACCTACCAGAATCCCCGATCGAGACGGCGAGTTCGCGAGTCTCCTAGATCTGGTCTTGGCTTCAAACCCTGACTCGTACACTGTATCAGTACAGGCCCCCCTAGGAACATCGGACCACAAATTGATAACAGTCTCTTGCCAGTTGGATGTTAAAACGCAGGATCCTCCGATGCCGCGGAAGGTATGGCACTATAAATCAGCAGAGTAGAACCATCTTCGGGAATTTTATCGCTCATTCCCTTGGAAAGAAGTCTGCTTTAGAACTAATAACATCTCAGAATGTGCAAACCAAATTAGAGAGACGATCTTGGCAGGAATGAAAGCTTATATCCCTTTTTCTACTAAATGCGGATCAAACAACAAGCAATGGTTCAACCTGAATTGCAAAAAGGCAGTAAACACTAAAAACGCAGCATATCACAAATGGCGTCTACATCCTTCCACCGAAAATCGGACAAACTTTTTAACCTCCAGAAATAGCTGCAAGCGAATTATTGATGAATGCAAAGAGAGTCACAACAACAGGATCAAAAACAAACTGCTAAACTGCCCAAATGGAACAAGATCTTTCTGGTCGGTATCGAAAGCCGTTAGTCAAGGATTTGCTAAGTCGGCCTTGCCACCCCTAACAGCAGATGATGGTTCTATCGCGGTAACAGCAAGGGAAAAAGCCAACTTTTTGGGTAAACTCTTCGCGTCCAATTCTACTCTGCACTCGCAAGGCAAAACACCGCCATATTTGCCAAGGGTGAATTCATCGATAGGAGAAGTTTCGTTTCCCCAACGAATTATAAATAAAATTCTTAAAAGCGTAGACACCAACAAAGCTTCTGAACCCGATGGAATTCCAGCCCTAGTACTAAAACGTTGTGCAGACGAATTGACTCCTCCCTTATGTAGACTGTTCACGGCATTGTATAAGCAGGGCTCATTTCCAACAAGCTGGAAAACTGCTCGTGTGCAAGCTGTACCCAAAAAGGGTAAAAAGACGATGCTCTCCAATTACCGCCCGATTGCACTAGTTCCAGTAATATCGAAGATTATGGAGAAAGCAGTCAACCAACAACTGTTAAGATATCTGGAATCATCTGGACTAATCAGCGATCATCAATACGGCTTCCGAAAGCTTAGATCCACCGGCGATCTTCTGGCTGACGTCACACACTTATGAACGGAGGCCATGGAGAAGCACGGCGAGTCCCGCTCAGTCGCTCTTGACATTTCCAAGGCATTTGACAGAGTGTGGCATGAGGGACTACTAACCAAGCTCTCCTCAATCGGCATACAAAACTCATTATTGAATTGGATCAAAAGTTTTCTTGAACAACGAACAATCCAAGTAGCCGTCGATGGACACCTCTCCTACAAATTTAACATTAACGCTGGAGTCCCTCAAGGATGCATTCTATCCCCCACACTTTTCTTGATATATATTAACGATTTGCTAGGAACCACTGTCAATCCAATCTACAGCTTTGCGGACGATAGCACACTTATATCCACATTTAAGTCCGCCAAATCAACGACAGCCGCAAGTTCTCAGAGTCTTAGGCAGCAACAAGTAGCTTCAACCAACAACGATATTAGAGCAATCTTGGAGTGGGGCGGTAAAAATCTGGTCAATTTTAATGCTAAAAAAACGCAGGCTGCAGGGAAAACATTGCCAATGAAATCATCTTTACATCTTCTAGGAATCGAAGTCACCAACAGTGTGTCCTGGCATGACCACGTTGCCGAGTTCGCCAGGGCAGCTTCCAAGTGTGCTTTTCAAAACGAAAAAACTGTATACACCAGAACAGCTGCTGAATCTTTATAAGGCTCAAATACGCCCTTCCCTCGAGTATTGCTCGCATGTCTGGAGCTTTGCACCCAAGCATAGTTTAAAGCTGCTAGATTCTATACAGAAGAGAGCTATTTGTCTTATCGACAAACCAGAACTGACAAACAGTCTGGATAGTCTGAAGCATAGGAGAAAGGTGGCTGATCTCTGTTTATTCTACCGTTATTATCACGGTAAGTGCTCCTCTGAGCTGGCAGGCCTGATTCCACCCAGGGTTGTTTCGGCAAGAAAGACGCGTCTAGCAGTTGCGGCTCATCAACATCGAGTCCACCTGCCTACCCCAAGGACGTCGCTGTATCGGGATTCATTCATCTGGAGAACATCTTCATAGGACTTTCCTCTTGTGCTTGTGTTTACCATTAAAAAAAAATGAGTACATAATACATATTATATTATGTTAATTATCTATGTTATGTACATACAGTGTAGTGACTTTAACTGGAATAAATTCAGTTAAAACTAATCAAAATTTATCTCGCAAAGTTCCTGAGACCCTTCGATTTTTATTTATTTTTGTTCACATTTCAAGATAGTTTTTGTATTTTTTCACACAGGGGGAGTCCAAATTAACCCCAACTTTTTTTTCAAATGGAAAGCCACTTTTTTTAAACTCTCATTGAAAAGAGCCCTTTTTCTTGATTAAATTGCCCTATTTACTTTTGTGATTATCTAAAGGAGAAATACGAAAAAAAAAAAACCATTAAATTACCAAAAGTTGCGTTTAATGTATAAGATGCTCAAAATGAGCACCATTTACTTGTTGGCAAAGCCCAAGACGATAATAAAATTCGTTTCTGACATTTTCTAACACTTCTAGAGATATTTGTCGGATTTCTTGCCTAATACGTTTTTTGAGTTCGTCTAGGTTTCCTGGTTTGCTCATATAAATTTAACTTTTTAAATGTCCCTACAGAAAAAAATCAAGTGGGGTGAGATCGGGAGAACGTGCCGGCCACTCGATTGCACCCCTTCTACCAATCCATCTGTTTGGAAAATTGTCATCTAAATACTGATGTACATTACGGGCATAATGTGGGGGAGCATCATCTTGTTGCATCCAGATTCTTTCATCATACAAATCTGGATCGAACTGACTCGGATATAAGGCACGTAAGACTGAAACCAGTTCATGTTCAAGAAATTCTAGATATCTTTCCCCAGTTAAAGTATCATCAGATCACGGTTTAAAAAAGTTGTGGATTTTGTTTGGCAACGCATTAAAAAAAATACATTCCCGTCCACGAAATCGCAAATAAACTTGGTAGAGAAAAAGCAGTTGCGCTGCGTGGATTTCACGGTTTTACAGGGTGTGATTCAACTTCCTTTTTTTCATCAAAGGGTGCGTACTCTTATCATTGTAAGAGAAATTGTTTTGATTTTTGAATGTGTTTTAGGTAAGAGAAGTGCCTGGTCTACTTGGAAAGACCCAGACATTACTTCAGCTTTTAAGTGTTTGTCCTACCCCTCTAGCATCGATCAGCTGACTGATGCACACATAAAAGTTCTAGAAAAATTTACGATTGATATGTACGATTCACGCAGCGAAATAACCGATATCACCGAAGCCCGTCGTCACTTATTTGTCACTGGAGAGAAGTCCATCTCAGAAATACCTCCTACCGCTGGTGCCCTTTTAGAGCATATAAAACGCGTTAAGTACCAAGCTGGAGAGATATAGGGACGTGCACTGGAAGGCTCTATATCTAGCCGACCACCCCCAGAACAATGGGGGTGGAAGAGGCGGGAAGATGGTTCCCTTGAACCAGTTTGGTCGCAGCTAGACTGGATATGGGCATCAGTTAAAGAGCTGGATAGGTGTGGTTGTCGGTTTGGCTGTGACACAAATAGATGCTGCTGTAAAAAATATGCAATCCCGTGCACACCCGCCTGCAAAATTTGCCACGGAGAGTGCATTAATAAAACGTGTGTTTGTCAATTATTTTATCCTAATACTCCTTTTTTACTTTTATAGAAGGAAGCAATGAAGATGAAAATTTCTGAATAGAAAATTAATTAAATTAGTTGAGGAGGCAAGAAGGGGCGCATTTTAGGGGTGCCTGCCTGCCTTCGTAGCAACCTCTAAGACTATATTTTATTTTAGTTCTGCCATAACTGGGATAAAATACCTATTATAACTAACATGTTTATAACTATTACGTTTGTCTCTAAAAAAAAATTAGTCGGTAAACTTCCCTTTTAGGGGTTAAAACTAATTTTTTACTCCCTTTAGGACTACTAAAACTACTGTCAGTGTCTATTTACCAACCACAAGACTTTCTAACAGGATAAATGCACGCTTACCTACGATTTGTAAAGAAATCTATTTACATTTTCAGTAAGGGGTAGTTATTCTCCCCATTCCTCCCCTAAGGGAAATTTTCGTAGAAACTTCGGGCCAGAATAATTATTTGGATCTATAATGTACATGTACCAAACGTCTTGCTTGTATCACAATTTGCGGTTTTTTTCTAGCTACCACTTTCACTAGACGTTTTTATTTAATCACCAGGACCCTATTATCATTGTTTTCTGCAAGAGCTTTCGCATATGATAACACGTTCTCTGATGTATTATTTGTACTTGATGCACCATGATGTACTACGGCAGTTAATGTTACTTTGTTTTCTTTCAAACTAACAATTTCAGCTTTCAAATCTTTATTTTCTGCCAATAGCAAGTCTTCTTTTATACTTAACTCCTTGGTTTTTTCAACTAGAAACTGTAGAGTAGCACTGATCTCGTTTTGAAAGTCTCGATCACCAGAATCATCAACTCGACTACGCTTTCTGAGACGATCCAGCCAGAAAATGTCCGTCGCATTCCGAACCTCACTGGTTTGTATATCACAATTTGAATACTTCCAGGTTGCTTTTCTCATATATCCTCGCATGTCATCGACTCACATTTTTTTTAACATATTTTTTTATTTCAGATGCCAACAAAAAGTTACAAGATGTACTGGTGGAGTATTGCGGTACGGGACACCCTTACAAGCATAATCCAGATGGGGTAAGTTTCCTTAGAATTAATAACACAGCCGCGAAATAAAAATCGAATTTATGGCGGTACTTTGGAATAATGGAGTGAGGAGGACCCGCGACGATAAACTGGAGCGGGAAAATTTTTAATTAGATTTTCCCGATGCCGACAGTTCATTAATACCTACGCGATCGTTACTTTATTGCCTCGAGAATTCGGGTTTTGATTAGTTTTTAGCCGAAATAAATCGGCCGCCCACTCGGTGTTTATATATTGATTCCTGTTTATTTCTAATTATTTTGGGGGAAAGCCGGTTCAGATCTCGATGACTTTAAAAAAAAAATCTTTTTCTATGTAATTTTCCTTAGTAGTCTAGACAGTATAAAATTTAGAGAATTTTTTTCCACAGTCCATTGAGGATATGTTTAAAAAACGAAATACTTCCATCGTGATAAAACCATTTTCAGCTTCGTTTTGAAAAGAATGACTTATTTACTTCGACGTGGCCCAATATAATTAAGGTCACACTTCACTTAAGTAAGTTCGTATGATCTTTAAATTATATTGGACCACGTCGAAGTAAATAAGAACAGAATGCAGATGTTTAAAGAATCAATCTTTTTTGGATGAAATAATAGACACACTTTCCGAGACTAACATGGAATATAATATTCATTTCAGTTTTAACAAAAAAATTACAAATGTAACATAACATATTCTGATGTAACAAAGCATCCTGGTAACTTAAATTTAATAAACAAAAAGATATAGTAGAAAACATTATGTAATAAATGTAGCAAAGCCTTAAGTTTCACAAATAAATCTAAATACTAGAATTAACATTAATAACTATGATATTATCTTATTAAGAGCTAAGAACACTTTGAGCAAAACTGAAGGAATGCAATGTTTGTTGTAGAGATCGTTTGTCAAAATGGCAAAAGTTTTTGGAAATGGATGACCAACCTGCGGCTAAACGAATAATATCAAATTTAATGTAACACTCTTTCTAAATACAGTTGATGTAGCTGCATTATCATTACCATAAGAGTTAAATTGAGAATCAATCTTTAACTCTTGAAGGTTGCATCACTTTCTTAATCCATCTAGATGTTGTTTGGCAAGAAGCGTTATGTTAAGGTTTTTTAAAAGTCAATAGAACATTGTTACGATCAGCACTATTCATTCTTAGGGATTCCCTTTTAGTAATAAAAAACAAAACAGTTCTTGCAACACATATCGATTGGATTACATAAAAAAAGAGGAGAATTAAAAAAGTTTGCAATTTATTCAAACCTGAAGTTTTGATTCTTTGTCAAATTTATAACAAGTCCATATTTGCTGATTCTATAGAGACTATGGTCTGAATTCTCTGACCAGTAGCTAAAGGTATGAGCTTACAAACTTTGCATGTAAGGTTCTAAACTGAGACCTTCATTATTCAAGCCCCGCAAAAATTGCAGAACGGTTGCTGTATCCCAAGTAACCGAATATTTAGATTTTCTTGGTCGTAATTGGTATATTCTTTTAAACAACCTTTTTACGCTGTAATCCTGACCTAACTTAGGTTCCAAATATCTGAGCGATTGCAGAACGATACGAGTTTAATGTGCTATAGGTACATCAGAGAAAATTTCTAAATGGTAACTTGGTGAAGTTAAAGTATTTGATGGTGGGGTTATATTATTTAGCCACCAACTAAACTATTTACCTGCACTTGAGGAAATTAGCATTTTTGTAATAAAATTACTATGTGATTGCTTTAGAGCTAAAAACTGTATCCTTTCTAGAGGCTTCACATGTAACCAATCATAAGGTACTACAGGACAAATAGAAACCAGTTTACCTACTAGTTAGGCAAAACACTGTCTCTTTATTTCTATGTACAGATGAAACAAATAAGTGGAAATTTAATAGAAATTGGTGGCGCCGTTCGACTAAGTAACTCTTCCACGTACCCACCCCTAGAAAAGTAATTAAAAGTAATTGATTCATTTTCCATGCACAACCTATTGTTAAAACATATAATATTAATAATAATAATAATAATAATAATAGTAATAATAATAATAATAAAATTAACAATACCTAGTGAATGCAACCTCGACACTGAATGGCTGACTGAAAAAAAAAATTGTTTACGGATCCATCATTCCCAATGTATTGAGAGACCCTATGCCAAATTTCATCGTTTCGCTAGCCATACAGCCAAAGATATGAATTTTTAGTTCCAAAAAAACACGATTTTTCGGGCCCGACCTCGCGTGCATAATATAGTCTGCGACTATATAACAAGGAAAGAGCTAAGCATATAATCCAATGGCATTTTTACCATTTTCAGTTGACGAAGGGACTAACATCATAAAAAAACTACATAACTATCTCCAGGCCCAGATCAGGTTCAAAATTACTGGATTAAGAAATTGTGGTCAACACATCAACAACTAACCGACCTTCTAAACGACGTGCTTATGAATCCTCAGAATTTCCCAATTTTTTAACAGAAGGTACCACTAACTCCTGTCCAAGGACTGCCAAAACATTCGAGATCCGGCTAAATATCGGCCAATAACATGCTTACCCACATTCTAAACTAATTACATCTTGTATTACCAAACGGATTTACAGACATTGTGACCAAAATAGTATCATAGCAACTCAACAGACAGGATGTACCATAGGTGACGTGGGGTGTACAGAACAGCTAATTATTGACTCCGTAGTTTGCAATTAGGAATTTAATAACAAAAGAAACCTTTTCGCAGCATACATTTACTACCGAAAAGCTTTTGATGCAGTTCTACATAAATGGCTTATTAGTATACTTAAATTGTACAAAATAGATACCCACATAATTTCCTTTTCAGAATTCGCTATGGCATCTTGGCGAACATCAATAGAACTTCAGGTGCCTAACGGTAACTGCATTGGAACTAATATGATTTTTATTCGTAGGGGTATATTACAGGGACATTCCTCAAGTCCACTTCGGTTCTGCCTTGCCATGAACCCTCTATCTAGCCAACTCAATTCAACTAGGTATGGATTTGGCTTAAAAAAGGATAATAAAGGACTAACAAGAGTAAACCATCTACTTTATATGAATGACTTAAAAATTCTTGTAGCAAGACGTAATCAACTAGATCAGATGCTTAAAATAGTGGGAAAATGACTGACCTTTGGACGGGATATGTGCCAAACTGTAAACATTATTAAGGGTAAACTACAACCAGGTGACTTTCAAACAGAAAACAGTGAGATAATTAATGCTATAGACGAAGAAAAATCCTACAAATATCTAGGAATAAAGCAGGCGCAAAGAATAGACCATAGAACTATAAAAAATGAGGGCTTTTATAGCATCATTTCGTGAAGACCAACGGGTTGCTGATCGCTCTGCAACGCCCATCTTTTAATACTGTGGGCAAAAAAAAAACATACAAGATTTTCCGATATCTGATTTTCAATTGGAATAAAACCCATAAATGACTCTTTAATAACAAGATCTACTAACTTCTTATTTTGATCATATTATACAGAAACATATCGAAAAATAAGACTAAGCTGATCAATTTTAGATATATCCTGGGTAGTATCTATAATTATTGAAAAAAAAGGATTTATTATTTCATTTTGTATTTGCGGACTTAAATAAGTAGTTGACATTTTCGAATGATTCTCTAATAAATTTTTTAAAACTTGATCATAGAAAGTAACTTTATAATGGACAAAAACACTCCTCGATTGCTTGAATTTAAGTTTTCATTTGTACCTCGAAATGGCATATTTGTTGTCGCTAAAGTAAGAGTTACATCAATAATTCGCTCTAGTATTTGCCTCCATTTATTAATCTCCTGATGAAACAAATCTTCTTGGGCTTTGTCTATTGTTTTATTATTTTTTCATTTATCAAAAATAGCACAACAATTATTATGCTCATCATTTGCTTCGTGTCTCTTTATGATACGGTTTAAGTGATTCCAGTCACTAAAACCATAAATCAATTGATCGGGTTTTTGTAAGTTACAGAATAACCAACATGGTTGACAGTAACATTTATTTAGTTTCAGTGAATAACATAGCCACCATCTTTCTGTTTTAATGCCAGATTTAGATATTTCTGAATAATAAAATGAGGAAAAACTTCTATTGTTTGCATCTTTGGGAAATGGTCCTCGTGGATAACAAGGTTCGTTATCAATAATAAATCTTTTCTCTTGGATTGATAAAGCTTCGCCAAAATTAGCTTTGTCCGTAGGAAAATTATTATAAATATTATTTTTTTATTCCTAGTTCTAGCGTTAGAGCTAAATCTAGATTCTAGAATAAAGAGATGTGGAACGGAACAAATGGATATGGAACAGCGAACGAATAAAAAAATTTAATACAAATTACCAAAAAAAAAATTATAATTTATTCGTGATCTAATTTTAATATAGGTTTTTTACAATCTGATCATAAAATGAGATTTTAATAAAAACAGAAATATTTTATGTAAAACCTACGGGACGTTAGTGTTACAGATCCATTTGTCAGACTATGCACCTACTTACATTAATATCTGGTTCATCAGTGATAAGTATCTCTGATTTGAGTTCATCTTTATTAGTTGAGCATTTAGTTAGGTCGGAAATTTCGGTATTTGCCTTAAGTTTAATTTCAGGTTCAGGAATATTTTCACCTAAAAAAAAATTAAAATAAACGATTATGTTATGATTGTTATACCACATAACATTCATAATAGGCATAACCATTGATTTTAATTTCTTTTACCAAAATTTCTTCTTATTTTTAATATTAAATTAATATGTATGTATGTACATAAATATGTAAAAAATGCGTAAAAAAAACAAAGTAAAATAACATACTTAATGTCAGGAAAGGCTAAGTCGTCAGATTAATTTATTGTAGAAACCCTATAATAGGTAGTTGTTTTGAGAGGCCCGTTTGATACTTTAAAAGTTATGGCTTACTCTAAGGAATGAATCGTTGTGCTGATGAGAGACTTTTGATAGTATGATACTTCAATAATTTTGTTTGTAAACTGTTCTAGCCAGGCGGCATTAGGTCAATAAAAGATAGACAGTTTTTAAGAACACTTGTAATATTTGGCCGGCCTAATATAAATAATTATGTTTCGAGACCTAAGAAGTGAGATATTGAAAATTTGTAAAATACTTACCACTAAGAGATTGACTCACAATCGTAGACGTAAAGGGTGTAGCAATCTCACCAGTAACAAAATTTGTTAAAGAGGAACTGCTTGAATTTAAAAATTTGTAAATTTTTTGATGTTTTCGAGTTTTCTCTTCAAGCTCGGCTTTCTTTTTCCTTTTACTTGCACCAGATAAATGTTTATAATTGGAACTCATTTTATAGACTGTTAATAAGAGAAAAGATTTGCTTCGGCTGCGAATAGGCACATCGATGTAAGAATTTTAGCTGAGTTTTGGATTTTTATGTTTTTTATGTGGTTTGTTAGATTATATAAGTTCACAATATATTATTGAGTTTTAGTTTAAATTTACATCCTTCGTTTATTTATTTATTATTATGTTTATTAGCTGGCTACGGGCCCTTGAGAGTGGCGGGCCTAGTTCCACCGAACCCGTGGAACCATTGTAGATACGGCGCTGAATGAGCTGACTATTTCACTACAAGAATGCGACGACTTCTTAAAACAAGTCTTAACAGCAGAAACTTATTTAAACCTATTAATACATATGGAGTCAGTTCATTAACTTACTTGGTTGGTATTATAGGATGGAGTAAAACGGACATCGAAAATTTGCAAAGAAAGGCTAGATCAATAAGCATAATTCGCGGAGTGCCGTAGAACGAACTACGCTACCTCGACATATGGGAGGAAGAGGACAGACATATGGAAGCAGCTAACTCAGCAAATTAGTAACTTGCGTTCCTTTTTTTTAAGAAAGGCTGAAACATTACACATTCATCGTTAGCAGACGACTCAACACCACTTAAAATACAGGAGCTTAAGCTGCACATACACCATCGCACCGAGCAAGAAAAAATGCAAGCTTGGATGGGAAAACCACTACATGGAAGGCGTCTTCACAAGGTTCAACAAGAGTATGTCGACATAGCGGCGTCGAACTACTGGTTGACTTCAGGACACTTTTCCCCGAAACTGAAGAGTTTCTTGTGGCTATCCAAGATCAAGTACCTAATACCAACAAGAAATTATTTAAAGTTTGTTGTAGGTGACCCGACGGTACAAAGTGACAGATGTAGGGATGGATGTGAGACAACGGAGTCTATTCAGCATGTCACCGGTGGATGTCAAAACATGGTCAATACAATGATGATGGCCAATACAATGTATTCTACCTATGGCATCACATCCTCAAATTTGTCATCTTACCCCAAATCTATCGGCATCTTACCCCTTAGTTGGGGTAAGTTGCCAAAATAACAGCTGTCAATGTTTTTCTAACTTTTACGTTTACTTTTAAAAAAATTAACACTTTTTGGTGTCTCATCATTTGTTTATTGTATTTGTAATAGAATACCCAGTTTTTGTAACTTTTGAATAAAGTAATTTTTTTCTGTATTTTTAAAAAAATATTACGCGTCTTCCCCCCAATTACCTTATTCCTTTCTCCTAACTTGTCACCAAAAATCCAGCCGTTAAGAAGACTATTGGACAGAGTCTATCTAGGGAAATCAATTTTTTTAGAGAAGTGGTTTGTTTAAAATGAAAATCCAATAAAAGGCGGACTTGCATCACTTGCAAATTAAATTGTATTCATATTCGCATGTTTAGCTGTTTCTATAGGCTAGGTTTTTAATAACTGGCCCAGTACTGACAAGGCACAACCAATCTGATTTTGCAAATCAGCATTTTTTTGTCTCTATGAGCTATCACCTCTCTAATGGCTGAAACAACTTCTAAATATGGTTTTGGTGCTTCCAATAGAGAGTAAATATTCTGGAGGTGAAATCCATATACCTCTTCAGGTAACCCTTTTTTTCAAATATCTGTCCAAGACATACCAATGTCTTTTTAAGTATATGATTAGGGATGGGCTTGTTTTTTGACTTTTTCTTTGAATTTGTGGCGGTTGGCATAGGAATGGAGGGACTACATACTCTGTTCTTATCTACAAGACCTGACCCAATATCATTAGAGTTGGGATATTATTCATTTATAAAAAATTGAAATAAACCAATCGAGATGGTAATCTTTTTTAGTTGTTTTTTTCAAGTAATCTACTGGTCAAATTGTAATTTGGAAACACTGATTTTACCAAATCAATAAGTTTTTCAAAAAATTAAAATAGACCCATTGACATGGTTTTCGTTTTCAGGTACTTTTTCCCCAGATAATCAGTAATAACTCAAAACTTTGATACCTTGAACCCTTGTTTTCTCTTTTAAAATTAAAAAAAAAGTAAAAATCAATCAAACGACCTGTAAACCATTCAAAAGGTCATACCTCTTTTCATATTTTCTAAGATATTGGCACTTTTGAGGCCAATTTAGGGTAAAAAAAAATAGAAAAACACCGATAATAGACAGCGCCACCCTTTTCGAAAGTTTTGACTGAAACCTTCTGGAATTTTTAGTTACGATCCAAAAACAACTGTCAGTATGCGTTTTTGACGATGGTAACCTCAACTCGCGTTGACTGTCGTTTAATTGTTTCCAAGGTAAAAACATTAAAACTGAATGAATTGTCACGAAACGCGGTTTTCTTTAAAGACCCTTGGAACAATTTAGAAATGTTTAGAATTTTCTACATTGTTTTTGCCAATGGAGACCAATCATTTTAAGAGAATTCGTCGGTCAAAACAAGCAAGTATACAAATTCTAGAAAATTTAAAATACAGTGATTTACAATAATATAACATAAATTAACAAGAATGGTGCCCTCAAACAAAATGATCTACAAAATTACAGGTGAAAATAGTAAAGTAGACGTAAGTAAAACCCTAAATAAACTTAATTAATCAACTTCAGCTACAAAATACGAGCAAAATGTTACAGAAACCACGAAAATAATTAACGAATTTCCATTTTCATCATAGTATAGTTAATGTATTTTATTTTATAAATATGTATGGTATTAAAATTAATAATATTATTTGTTTAGTCTTCAATTAATAATATTTATTAATAATAGACAGTTTTACATACGAATTGCATTCGGATCCGATAATCGAAACGCGTCCGATCGTAAAATTACAATTCAAAAACCGCACTAGCAATAAAATAAGCTCGGAAATAATAATTATTGTTTGTTTAATTTATTATATCTGTTTGTGCTTACGAAATGCCGGTATGTAAATATTTACAAATAAATTCGTTCAATACCATCTGTGAGCTGCGATAGGGCTCATGGATGTGAGCGTTAAAGCAAAATTTAATTACGACTTCTATAAGCTGGTTTATTGACTATCGACAGATCGTATACATAGTATAGATAGGGAGGAGTAATTATTTCCAGGTTCTTGAATAATGTTGATTACATAATAGCTTTTTTCAAAGAAATTAAATTATCTTTTACTTTGGCTCTAAGAAAAGATATTATAGAATCAACAGGATAGGAAAAAATTTGTCAACACGCCCCCCTCACGTTCTTATAAGACTAATACTTATCACGACTTTCAGCTACTTTTATTGGCATCATTCAAAGATAATTTTTCTTTTAAAATGTTCTCATATTGAGCAGCAGTGCGCCACTCGAAGGACCATAAATCCATCAATGTCAGGATTTTACCCGATAGAGTCGTTTTTTTTATTGGCGTGTCTCGTTTTATCGGTGCAATTTATCAAGTTTTAACGAAATTTACGGTTTTACGGTGAAATGAATTTTAGAATCGCGTCCGTGGATAGACTCGTGGTTGATGCTTGTTCTCCCAGTTTTAATCAAAGAAACAATAAGAAATTAATTTTACTGGAATTCCTCTGGAGCCAAAAGTACCAAGGAAACTTAAAATTCTGATTTGCTTTTTCAGATTTCCATGATAAAGAGGGCCTGAATAATTTCCGCGATGTTCTTTTAAGGAAACCGACTTTTCGACATAAATAAATTAAATTCCAGACGCACAAAAAAACAACGTCTTGGCTTCGAAAGCTGCTTATAAAAATGCATTGTATACGTATATTTCTACTATATGGTGGTTACAAATTTTGTTTTAAAAATATGATTTAAAGATAAGAAATACCAACCTAGAGGTTTATATTTCGAATAAGTTTAAGGCTTAGACAATCGGCGCCAATCAAAAAATCACTAAATTTAATGTAATTTTGGTTCTAAAACAATAGGCTTTTATTAATTTTTAAAACTGTTTTTTTTTAAATGATGTGCAGACATTGTGGGCCATTTTTCAAAATAAACTTACCTGAATTAGAAAGATTTCATGTTGAGGGTTGTTCGTGAGGTTGTTGAGGCGTTTTCTTATTTTTATTTGTAATGATCGTTCCCCTTTAATATTTTTTGTGGCAATGTCGCATAAAATGTGTTGCGTCATTATTACGTCTTGACATGCAAGAAGAATGCATATATTAATTATTATATTTTATATACCTTTTAGAATATTTTGTATTTTTTTGAGTTTCGTAAGGAGAAATAATCAATAAAACTTTACACAAATTCAGCAATGTGTATCCAATTTACTATCATCATTTTGAACTCGCAATATCAGATTATAGGGAAACAAAAAGCTCCAAACTAATGTGCCAGCAAGGAAATCTCCAACAAGAGTTTTACAGTAGCAATCTGTTCATCCAGATAACATCGCAATGAAGGAGGTACTGTTTATTTGAATACTGTGGTCTAAGCTCAATAAATATGGTTTAAAGGGTGTGTCATTGCAATCAAATGGTACTTAGAGTTACAGTAACTGGGTGTTTATCTGATTTTAGATCCCTGGAAGTCTGGAATACCTAACAGTTCAATGTTAGGACCACTATTATTTTTATTGTATGTAAATGACCTAGGCTCATCTAGACTGCAGGGTAAAGTGGTTCAGTTTCAACAAGTCACCATAATAAACTTATCGCATACTTCTGCTTTAACAGCTATTGGTGTATAATAGATGCGAAAGACTTGGCACAACAGACCAAATGCATTTTCAGTGACACGTCTGGCCCTACACAGTAGGTATAGTTGTAAATAGTTTTTCTTTTATCGCCTCTATCCGATAACTTGCTGTATGGTTTCATTAAATGTCGATGTAAGCTAAACGCTTCAGCTCCGATTACTACATAGGGTAGCTTTCTGTTTGTATTAGGTAGAAATTCATCATTTGGAAATAAATTTCCTGAATACAGCTGATTGCCCATCGGTGAATTAAAAAAATGGAACTGTCTCCCTCTTTACGGTAAGCACCAACATCAACAAACAGAAATTTGCATTTCGGCATCAATGACTAATCCAGAGCAGCCACAAAATCCCTATTCACCAGTGCAAATGACTTCAAGTCCTCAACAAGTGGTATATTTTCAAATGCCAGGTCAACTAGAAGATATTTCAAATGAATCAGTTTTCAACCATCAACATCTTCAGTGAACCCACAGGACAACTACACAACGAAAAACAAATATATATTTTTTTTAGATACAGAATTGTATTGTTTCAGTTTTCTTGGTGATAATAAATAGTTTTCGTTCTCATTTTAAATTTTTCAAAAAATGTGTCTTACCTTAGTATCAGAACCAATTTTTCTTCTGGAGAAATAGGAGTTTTTACTCTGTTTGTGGGTTTCTTCTTTAATTCATTTTGAACTAGGCTTAACAGAAAATTAAATTGATCCTTATTAAGCCTGAAGAAGCTGCAAAACTAATCATCGTCGTCATTTAGGTGATTTTGTATAAGGATCTTGTAATAACCTTCTTCGTTTCGAGATTCATACAATTCACTTTATCACGCAACGACAGTAATAACCTCATGTCATCATCATTCTCTTCTTCTAATAACGTTAACGCTAATAACTTATTTTTATTCATGTTGACGAACTGCAACTTTTGATTTGCAGTCAACTGTACTATTTGCTATGGCGGGTGTGCTCTCACTACTACAGAAACGCGGACGCCAGACCCTTCAAGCAAATCCCAAAATCGCCGCGAACGCTGGACGTCGCTAGGTCGTAAATCACACCTTAACAAAGACTGCGTCTTTCCATTCTTTGATATTTCTTTGACTAAGGGTCGTGACACGATTTCCAATTTAAAAAATGAAAACAGCAAGGACATTTTTGAGCTAAACGCTAAAATTTTAAAGCCTATAAACAATGCAATCTCTTCCCCCCACTGATCCGCTTAATAAACTTATGTATTGAGAAAGCTTGTTTCCCGTCCTATTTAAAGAAAGCTCTTAGTATCCCAATATTTAAAAAGTAATTCAACCATGCTTGAAAACCAGATCATCCAGTTGTTGCCGATTTTCTCAAAGATTTGGGAACAGTCTTTTTCGGAAGTAAGTCTTTGGTACGTTGGATTTAATTACCAATATTCTTGAAGCTTTTAGAAGTTATATCAGCATTGAATATTCGCGCGCTTCTTTTCAAATTTTAAACTATACAGGTACATGGTGCATGTTGCACTTGCTGCTTTGCCTATTTTTCACACTTTTGCTGATTTTTCCTTCGAATGTAGAAGAATTGCTATTTTGCTAAATAATTGCAAAATACGAGTAGTAAAAGAGCCGGTGGATAGTATTTAGCAGTATGTAGAACAAACTATTGACTATTGCTGGAGGCCCTTAACTGCGAGAGCCGCTCATGTAAGATATGAGCTAAATTCTGTAAATGTATTTTGAATTGTTTGGTCAAAAATTACCCTTTTAACCAAATTAATCCTATGGTCTTTCACAGTCTAAATCAGTCAAATATTCTTGAAAAACATCAAATCAACTTTTATTATACAGGGGTAATCAATACGATATAGTTCTTTACTGTAACCTTAGCAAAGCTTTCGACTGCATTGGACATGGCATCCTCTGGCACAAACTCAAAGCCTTTAGATACTAGTCTTTAGATTTATTTCCTAACTTGTTTGGAAGGCGAAGACGATGAACTTCTCTGGTCTACCATCAGCAAAGAGCTACAGTACAATCTACCACTAATTGAGTCTGTTGCAAGATGTACCATGATACCACAGTGTCGTTTCGTGCAGGCTCTGGTTGGTTCTTTGGAGGTTTCTGTAGCGGCACAATTATGAATGCAGAAACCTTTAAAATAGTTTTTTCTATGAAGGAGCTGAGCCAGGTGGAGTCTACCCAGATCCTAAAGTTACTGGAGGTTCATCTAGATCAACGCTTGCAATGAGGCCCCACACACTGACCAACTGTCCTTTAAACTCACCAATGGTCTATATCTACTTCGTACCCTTATTAATATGGTTTCTCTATCAGGTCTTAGGCTGAGTCCACTTATGTGCAACCCATGCAATACTGGTATGGTGAGTACCAGGGAAGGCCATTAGGATCTTGGCTGGGCTAAAGTATAGAGAGAATTGTAGGGCTGCTTTTGGGAAACTTGTCGTATTATTACTCTGCCATCAGTGTACACCCTGGAGAACATTCTTTATGTAAAAAAAAATTATTAGACTTTCGTAGCGCATCAAGATATACATGACTACAACAGTCGCCATAGAGTTCCTTGACCCTCTACTGAGGCATCAAGTTTTTTAATGTGACGAGTTTCTAAGCTATGTATTTTAGGCTATTTTAATTTTTGTTTTTGACCTACATGTAGTACTTGGTTAAAAATATTTAATATTAATGTATGTACACATACAGGGTGTAGTATTCACCTGTACAAGAATTCTTCCTAAATTTTATACAGGGTCAAAGAAAGGTGTAAGTTAAACGAAATAATTTTGGCCGAAATAAATGTATTATCTATTTCCAAACGCAATTCTCACATTTTGACACACTTCTCTTGGAATAGATGCACAATCCGTTGCCGAAGATGATCGACTAAAACTGGTTGCGTTTTAAACAGAAGAGTTTTTAAGTGATCCCAGAGAAAAAAGTCGAGGCTGTTAGACCTGGTGTTCTCGCCGGCCATTTTGTTGAAACCCTTCTCCTAATCCACTGATTTGGAAACTCATCATATACAAATTGCCTCACAGGAAGAACATAGTAAGGTGGCCCTCTGTCTTGTTAAAAATGTAATAAACCTTCGTGTAGGTCCCTACCCCCATGAGTATTCAACTGATTTTCTATTTCTTCTGGTTGTCCAATGCATTTGCCATTTTTTATTATCACTTTTTAGCTTGTTTACTTGAGCTTTTAAATCGATTGGTAAAGCTTCCTTTAATTTTTTTCAATGTCATTTTCTGATAAAACCATATCGATTTTTAGACTACTGTAGTATTTACACTAATAAACACAGGTCACAGAGAAGATTCAAGAAGTAAGACGTTGTTCAGAAAACAAATAACTTGTCAGCACTTACTGGCATAAAATATACCCGTTTTGAGATAAAATAGATGTAACTTTGTTAAATGTACCTCAGCTGTTATCGTAAACGTGTATTTACGCACGAAGCGCCATCTGCCTGATAATTTTATTTATGCTGCTTGAAAAAAATATTAATTTTCCCTCTCTAGTGCCCATATTCAATTATTTCTTAATTTAGCGGGTTTCAGCGGTAAACACACGAAAACGGCAGTTTAAATGCAAATCGGCGCCAACCATTCATTCATTTGGGCAAATTCAAATTCCGGTTTAATCCCGGTTCGATGTGTTCGCGTTTCTCCACAATTGAAGCTCCCGAAAAATTGGAAATTTGTTAATATGCTCCGACGTTGCGGCAAAAGAATGGAAATCGTTCGAATAAATATTTAAAACGGTTTTCCCGAGGGTGGGGGTGAGGCGTATAAAGGTCATGGTTCAAGTTACCGAGGAAATTTCCGCATCCGTAAATTATAAATTTAGAATCCGCTTTGTGTGTACCTGTCTGTTTTTTTGCTCCGGTTATTTTTAGATTATTTCTGCTTTTATGCAGATGGTTTTATATTATATATATATGCTTTATATTCATTGATGCAGAAGATCCTCACCTCCATTTCCTATGCAAAATTGTAATTTAAAATATACAACATTTAAAATATACAGTGCATTCACGATGAAAGGTACAAATTTATTTAAAATTCAGGTATTTTTTTTTAGATACATCAATTAGTATTGTCACTTGCACGTTTTTTTTAAATAAAAATTTTTTATACAGCGTGCCTCAAGTAAAAACTATGGCGTCAAATTTTTTTTTAATAGAACACCCTGTATATTATGTTGTTTTATAATTCTATGATTTATTCAGGATACTTTTTGTATATCAAACCATATGCCTTAAGTCATTGGTTTGTCATACAGGGTGTTTATTTGAAAACTTCCCACCACGGATTTATCGAAAACCACTGTTAAAAAAAACGCCGAAATACGTCAAAAGGTTTGTCAAGAGGGACAACTTTCTAACCTAAAATTACTTCACCCCCTTTTACCCATTGCCCCTCAGGGTCATCCCCTTAAAAATTTTAAATAGCAAGGGGTATCGAGTAATAGCTTGTTTAAAAGGTCTTTCGAAGTCTTTTATTTTGACGTTAGCATCTTCGGGAGAAGATTAAGATCAAATCAAATCAAAGCTTAGGTCTAAGAATGGTCTATCAAAGTTCGACTAAGTTACGAAATTTTAGGAAACCCAAAAGATAAAATAAATACCAATGAAAAATTCGGGAGTTATGAGATTAATTGCAATAAACTGATAAAAAGTACATAGAACAAACACGAAGATTAATTAAGTCTGATTTAAAGAACATGTAGCTTTTTAACATTTTGACACTTTTTTATATTTGTGGAAAGTTTTTGACCAATTTTATTTTTGTGCCTTTCCAGCAGTACTTTTCCAGTAAGTAAGATAAATCCAATCTTTACTTAGCATACTATCCTCAAACTCGGCTATAGACCGACCTTTGCTATCCAAATAGTTTTTGCCTAGCTTATCAATATCAAAAGTAGTGAGAGGAAACCCCAATTTGCCACACAAACTGTCAGTTTTTATAAACGCCTTTCCTTTTTGTAATACGTATGACACAATATCTATACCTAAGCGACCCAAAGGGAATTTTAAATTCCCCTAAACTTTGGATAATGATCATCCATCTTCTGTCACCTTAAGAAGTGCTGCGTCTAATGTTTCTGGCTCATAATTCGCATATCTTCGGGCGGACGCCCAGTTTTCTTTTATATTGCCGTGGTATACTTTAATAACTAAAAAAGAACCATATTATTAGTATAATAAAAAAATTGCCAGTATATTTGTTATTGAAGTTACTCCATACTAATAATAAATAATAACGATTAATCTGGCCACACCAAATAAATTTAAATATAACTTCAAAACTTGTTATTTCAACTGACTGAATTTTAAATGTTGACGTCCAGAAACATGAACGCATTGATTCATTTCCGCAAACTAGTTAATAAATAATTACAATTCTACTTTCCAGTAAAAATCCTAGAAATTATAAAACTGTAACCACAAACTTTAAATGCAGATTTTTAGAGAAAATCAAAGAACTGACGAAGCAACACGCACACGTATTAAGGTACGTAATACACTATTAGCAAGTGTCGTGTCAACACGTGGTAACACGAGTGATGGAATTATATATGAATACTAACTTTTAAAAAATTAAATTTATTCAAAAGTTCTGCACAAAAAAAGGTTGACTATCTATTTAACTACGATGTTTACTACTCAAAAATTAAAAGTAAAAGTAAAACTAATTATGGGAACTAATATTAACTTATAAATGCTTATTTTGCGATACAATAATAATGTAATAATATTATATGAATAAGCAGGATTCAATCCTGCTTAATCCTGAGAATTGTCCGGTCATCGGGGTTATTGGCCTGCTTGCATCACATAACTCCTCCCTCCTTAAGTTCGGAAAATAAGGGCTGCAAGGGCTGGTTTTTCCAACTCTCTTCTAAGTGTTGGTCCATAGGAGCGTTCTTGTAAAAGAGGTTTCTTTGGGATGAAACAGGCTTCTTCCATTTCTTCTATCCAACGTACAAAACGATTCCACATACAAGGGCGGTAATTGATGAGAGTGGAGCGATCCAAAGTGGGCCTATTTTTCAGGTGTTTCGATAGGGTGTAACCGAATGGTTGACAAAATTCTTTGGGCTGTCTTCAATTCGTCTTAAATTACTTCTTTTAAGGTCAGTTTTGAGAGGTTGTTGCTGCTTGGTATATACGAAAAGTTGGGTAATTCTAGCACAAATTGGAACTGTGATGTGCTTTCACCTTCGTAAGTTTGGTTATCTATCTCTACAGGGCACATAGATAGGGTAACGATGCTGGGCTCAAGAACTTTGTATAGTCCTTGTTGACATTCGTCCTGGGCGGCTATCTCGTTCACAGGAATTACCAAGATTTGATTTCCATTTAGGCGTTGGATGGTATTTCCGTGGAAATTAATGCTAGTTAATGTGCATCTGTTATGTGGGGTTATTAGCAGGTCAAAGAGACAACGTTCATCTTTCGGTAGGGTGGTTTGTTTGCAAATAAAAAGGTCTTCTAGTTGCGGACATTCTTTTTTCGTGGTCCAGTAGTCTTTTTGCGTGAGCAAGATATAGGGATTGGATATAAGAATGGTTCTGTTTGCAAGAGGTATGGGGTAGAGTTTGTAAAGGCTATAATGGTTGGGAAAAACAATTGGTGTGTGTATAGAAAATAAAATTGAGTTATTTTTGATAATTACTTGGACAGATAAACAGTTGTAAAAATTAATTAACTCTTTAAATTCAGGTATTGGATTTGGACCATGGTATTGTTTTTATGTTTTCTATTAAGGCTAAAAGTTGATTAGGGTTAAGAATCGAGTTATGCATTTTATTTACATGAGCAAAGGAGATTGCATTTTCAATATTGGTAATTATGGAATTTAAGGTATTTAATTGTAACATTATATTGTCAAGAATTAAAGACATATACAGGGCATTCGACAAATCTAGTTGCTCTTTTTCAAATAAATTTATTTTTTTCAATATGATGATGAGTGCCAAAGAGCCATTTATCAACTTTGCCTACTATGTTAAGTAGTCCTCTTTTTGCTCGATTAGATTTGTGAAAAATTTTAGTATTTCTTATAATTGTCTGCAGATATTCGTAAGTTTGATTGAATTTATAAGAAGTAAGGATTGAAAAGCTTTCTTTTTGTTGGGTCCTAAAAATGGATTTATTTACCTGAATTAAGATGTTTTGTGTATTATATAGGGCCTTTTCCATTTCGGTTATGTGAAAATGGGCTGTAGGAAAGATTTTCTTCTTGTGTATCTTGTTGGATTAAACTTTCGTAATCTTGGTTATATTCTATTTCCTCATCGTATTTAGGAGATTCGAAGCAATTTTCATATTCTGATTCTTGGGCAAGATGTTCATATTCTTGTTGATAGTGGGCTTTGTTATCCGCAATATAGGATAAGTCAAATGGGTTTCGATTTTGGGGAAATGAATTTTGATTTCTGGTAAATGATGTTTGATTTCGGG
This sequence comes from Anthonomus grandis grandis, assembly GCF_022605725.1. Taxonomy (NCBI): domain Eukaryota; kingdom Metazoa; phylum Arthropoda; class Insecta; order Coleoptera; family Curculionidae; genus Anthonomus; species Anthonomus grandis. The sequence continues at coordinate 33,555,628 of NC_065547.1, read as the reverse complement.
TTTCAATTGCGCGCATATGAACATCAGGGCCATTTTTACTTATTCCAGATGGTATTCTACTAGTTGTAGACATCGGGGTTGGGGGATTTGTTGGTTTGTTGGAATTTTCTCTAGAAAATACATTTTTGGTTTCCCAAATACTTGTTCATTAGTGGGAAAATGTTGACGTATTGGGTCGAGGTTGAATATTTACTTACAGGTTGACTCAGAAATTGTTGTTTAGGAATTGACTTGTATTATTTGGATACTGAGGCTGGGGTTGAATAGGGTCAAGTGGGTTAATTGTAAACGATTTTGTCAAGTTTAAAAATTTTCGGTTTTTATATGTGTGGCGCAACTTCTGTTTATTGAATATTTTAGCTACAATTAATTTACTATATTGCATAGATCTTATATTTTGCGAAAATCCAAAAAAACATTTAAAAAGCTAAGAATTAAAAAAAAAATTATTCAATAAAAAAAAAGTCGTCACTGTTTACTTTTACCCCAATGGTAGTGGGGTAATTGTAAACAGCTACTACAAAAACCATTTAAGTAAATAAGAAAATTTGTGGGGCAATAGTAAACACTTAAATTACTGAAGTACAAAAAACATTCCTATTTAGTTTGAGTGCCTGTTTACATTTACCCCTAAAAAGTAAAAGGCATTATTTTATTATTGATTTTTATTTAGCTAAGTATTAAAAAATACTAAAAATAGAATACAAAATAACTTATTTGTTGTAGTTATACAACAAATAAGTTATTTGCCTTATAATAAATAATAACAAAGAAAACCATATAGATTTGTTTAACATGTAAAAACCTAGGGAAAATTTGGTAGCATTTGGTAACTTGGTAATTTTTTATTATTAGTCATAAAAAGGTTAGTACTCTCACAAAAATTTAATATCAGAACATTAATCTTCTACTACTGGAACACTTTTCTCAAAACAGTAATATATCCTTTCTCCTTTCTTTTTAATTATGGGGAAAGGCAAAACACCTAGTATTTGATCATGCTTAACATAACTCAAATCGCTAGAATTGACTGCAAAATTTTGTTTGGTGTCATCAATGGCTCTTAATCCTACGACTTCAACATCATTATCTATGATATTCTCGACCGAACAAACATATTTATAGATTGTTGTGTTTCTTTTCCCGCCTTTAAATTGGACAAGAACGAAACTTCCAGTTTTTAAATCCGGAAGAGCTGTCTTGTTTATATCAATTGGGTCTTCAATTTTCTCATCTTTCCAATCCCAAGGGCTTTCGCTGTCACTTACGATGGCTTCTATATCAATATTATCATCTTCACTTGAACTATCTTGTTTGCTTATCTTTTTGATTGACTGTTTTGTTTTTTTAGGTTTTTTTGTTAGTTTTTCTTCGGTTTCTAGTGTTTTCCTTTTTTGCTTTTCTTGTTTCGGTTTCTTCATCTTCTTTTCGTGTGCTTGTTTAAGCCTATCAAGGACGTCTTGATTTGTTAAAATTTCTCCATAAGTCTGGTGTCTTAATCTTGGTATTACTTGCTTTACTATTGTAGTGACGATTTCCTTTTTTTTTGGCGAGTTAAAGAACAATTTGGTAAGTGTGTGTGGTGTGTCTCGTATATTACAACTAGATGTACAAGTTTCAGTGGTAAGGTATTTACAAGATTGTTTTTTTTGGTCAAGTGTTGGAGTTGCTACCCTCACCTCTAGCGACGCAATTGAATCGTCGTGGAAATTATCGGAAATACCAAGTGGGATATTTTCAGGAGTATCTTTAGGGCTTTTTGTTTCTTGTAAGCCATTATTAGGTTCTTTATATGAATCGTTTTGATTCTGCAGATATTCTTCCAATTCTGGAACATCCTTAGAAGTATCTATATCTGTTTCTTGTAAACCATCATTAGGTTCCTTAGAGAAACTGTTTTCATTCTGCGGATATTCTTAGATTTCTGGAACTTCAAATTCATAATTATTTCTTGGGCTGTCCGTTTTTTGTAAACTATTATTAGGTTCTTTTGAAGTATTCTGATTCTGCAGATACTGCTCTAATTCACGCTGTTTAAAGGAGGCTATCGGAAATTTTGTTTTATCGACAGGAAAAATCCCGCAACTACTAAAACCAGATACAATATTTTTTGGTTTTATTGCATGAGCCCAAACTTCGGCTAGTAGTTCCACAAATTCCAATTTGGATAATCTTCCGGTTCCCTTGCCAATTTGTTTTTGTCCATACGCTTTATTTTTTTTCTCCCAAAAAGTCTTGACAGGACCAAACATACATTTGTCAAGGGGTTGTAACATATCCGTCAGATGGCTTGGTAACTTAATCAGGGTAACATTGTTAGAGATAGCTTCTTCAATTATGCGAACACTAATATGGCTAGCATGTCCATCATATACAAGCACCGCAGTTTGGTTTGGAAGATTCTTTAATTGTCTTATATTTTTTATATGAGGGATAAAACCCTTGGTAAACCAAGTGAAAAATTGTGGTGCCTCCATCCAACCGTTTTTTGACACTGCATACAGAGTTCCAGGATACGCTTTCTCGGACACCCGGCGTGCTTGTACACCAGCGCCCTTAAATACAATAAGAGGAGGAAGCACAGAACCATCTGCTTCCACACATGCTAGGACTGTAGTAGATTCGCGACCTGATCCACCAGAAACGCGACTTAAAGGCTTGCCTTTTTGTCTGATTGCCCTTAATCGACTTGGGTCACTTTTAAAGCCCGTCTCATCTGCATTAAAAAGGAGACATGCCTGTTCTGTTATTTGGAATTGATTAAATGCATTGCTTAAATCTTCATAGAACTTGTAAATTACATCCGGCCTTCTAGCGTCTATCCGACATTTTTGCAGATGTTCAGGCTTTTTTAAAGATAAAAGATTTTTATGCTGTTTTAAAAATTAGCAATACCAGTCTATACCTGGGCGGTCATCAACAAACTGTGTAGATATATTACGTGATTTTACATACTCCTGAATGAGATCCAGCAGTTCGTCCTTATCGCACGGAAATCCAGCTTTTGCACGAGCCAACAAGCAATCGACAATTTTATTTTCTGTGTCATGAGCAAACGTTAATTTACGACCTCGCCCTGTAGAATCAATGGCGGTTCTTCTTCCATTAAGGCGCTGGGAAATAACGGAAAATGGTACAGAGTAGTGTTCTTGTGTCTGCCTGTAAGACATATTTCTATTCTGCACATCTCGATCGGCATTTTCTAGGTCTTCCTTGGTATAAGCTGGCCCATTAGTTTTTCTAATATACTTTCTGGGCATCTGAAACAAATGTATTTACTAAAATTTATGTTCACATTTACCCCATAAGTCTGTTTACATTTACCCCAACCACGCGTTTACATTTACCCCCCATTCACTTTTTTTCGGGGTAAATGTAAACACTTTTTTTTAAGATATTAAGATAATATTTCACTTTAAAAATATATTTAGACACAACAATTAGGGTATTTTTAACAATACAAAGCTTATTTTATAGTACTTACCTTTAAAATTAAATTTTCACATAAATATTCACACAGTGGCCACCAATCGAAAAACAGAATTATTGTTATGGTTGGAATGAAAGCAGAAAACAAACTAAAATCGAGCCTGCACACACCTGCATCTTTGTATAGTATGAAAGGAGGGGGTAATAGACTGTGCCCTGAAGTTATAAGGTTTTAGCGGCAAATTTAAAAAGATTGCCTATGGCGTTTACATTTACTCCACTCGACCCTACTATTATTTAAAATACGATTTGGAGTTGGTAAATGATTAATTGTTGGTTGTTTGATTGGTTGTTGGATTTGTAAAGGCATAGAATACATATGAGTAAGGTTTTGATGGTTATTTATTTGGGGATGAATTCTATTTTTGTAAATATTAAAATTCTCTTGTCGTGGAGTAAACGAACGAGCATTAATTTGTTGTTCAATTAGGGAATGATATAAAACATGTACACCTGCATCATCAATGTTTTTAGGATTGTGCAACAATAAAATAGTTCACTTGGAGAGTTAGATTTTAAAACTGTAACGGCTGTTAGTTTTGTTTGTTCTAATAAAGCGTCTTTAGTGCCTTGAGTAAGGCTAGTATCGGCAGCAATTTTTAAAGAAATACCAGATTTTAAAAGTTTTATTCTTTCGATAAAGTCTAAAGTGGGTTCTTTTCTAGATCGAGTCAGAAAATTAAACTGTTGAGCAAGAACTTGTCTAGTTATTCTATCACCAAAGCGTTGTCTTAAAGCGTCTTATATTTTGGGCCAGATAGTCAAATCTGGTCTACAAAGTAAGAAATCGCTTGCTTCTTCGGTAATTTTAGAGCAAATTGCAGCAAAAAAAAAATTCGTCGGTGGTGCCTATATAATATTTATTATAAAACTTATCTACGCTTAAAATAAAAAACACTTGTTCAGAGTAAGTCAATTACGTCCCTGCATCGCCCCGTCGACAGCACCGCCGCAAGCCTAGGCGAAGAACGCCAGAACACTCTCGACTGTGAACCGTGCACACAGACATTACTTTTTCTTGTATTTTAATTTCTTTTTTGTAAAATAAACGTGAATATTTTAATTTTAAAGTACCAGCTAATCATTCCACTACACAACACTAAATGTTCGCTATTGCCTGTAAATGTTTTGTGAGTACGAGCAATCTTTTTTGCTGCTGTAAGAGTACACATATTTGATTTTAAAGGATTTAACGCAATATTTAAAAGATTTTTTATAACAGTGTTAACGTCAATTTCATAATGTGACATTAACTTTGCTAAAAATTAAGATGAAAAATAATGAAATGTAATTTAAAAATTTAACTAGTGTAAACGAATTATTTGGCACTTATAGTTTTTTTTTAAATACACACAACAATTGTATAAGGTAAAAAATATAAAAATAATCGGAATGGAAAGGAAAACTCACTTACGATTTTTGTCTTTGCAACTGTGGTCTTCTTGCCTTAGTTACTGTCTCAGCAAACGGTTAATACTGACGATTTTCTGGGCTTCGGCAATGTTTTTGCAAAACCAGGAACCTCTGAGATACCTACACGAACGACTGCGCCAGTGATGGAATTATATATTAATACTAACTTTAAAAAAATTAAATTTATTCAATTAATTCTGCACAAAAAAAGGTTGACTATCTATTTAACTATGATCTTTACTGCTCGAAAATGAAAAGATAAGTAAAAGTAAAACTAATTATGGGAACTAATATTAACTTATAATTCCTTACTTTGCGATACAATAATATTATATGAATAAGCAGGACTGTCCGGTCATCGGGGTTATTGGCCTGGTTGCATCACATAAGTCATGTCAACACACCAAGACGACACATCAGATATGCCAGACACATCTTTCTGTTGTGATGAAACGTGTGGTGCTGACATTTCGAAGTTTTTTTGGATCCCTAAAGGTAAAGTTTAAAGTTAAGCATCACTGCCCAACTTTTTCAAATCTCAATCAATCAATCAATCAATCAATGCTTTATTGTCAAGAAATTGTTACAATTTGTAGACAAAGCTGTAAAACAAAAAAGAGACAAAAATACAAACAAAACACAATTAAAAAAAGAAAAACAAAAAAAAAATAAAAATAAATAAATAAATAAATAGAATAGATTTTCTACAATATATACAGATTAATACAATTTAAAAATTGTAAGTAGTCAAAAATATTATTATAAAATATACAATTTAATGTATACAATGTCAAAAAAAAAAAGATCATTAAAAGATCTCTCTACGTTAAAAAAAAAATGTAAAAAATGTTTAAAAAAGTAAAAAATTATAAAAAATTCTAAAATAGCTACACAAAGCAGTATACCTAAACATGTACAGATAGTAAAAATACATAATCAGCTAGTGCGAAATTTTAAATCAATGATTACAAAAAAAAATCGTTAACTGTGTAAAAAGCTCTCTCCAGTAAAAATGCTTTTAATGCTTTACGAAATGCAAAAAAAGATGTGATGGATTTAATTTCCAATGGCAGATGATTGTGCATTTTTTTTGCATTATATAATATGGAACTTTTGAAAAACTCTGAATGTGGGGTAGGCAGGTATAGATCATGTTCCGTGTTTCTAAGTAGACAACTATGCGAAGGCCTATCAGATGCTGAACCGTGTTTGCGTATTAGACAAAGGGACTCAAATATGAATAAAGATGTAAAAAGTTAATATTTGAAATTTTTTGAAGAAATGCTGGCAATGACTTCTGTATTTAAGTCTCAGCGTATAACGTAAAGCTCTCTTTTGTAGTCTAAAAATACGGTCAAATTGAGTTGTACTACATGTACCCTAGAATGGAAGGGCGTATCGAAGGTGCGATTCAAAAAGGGCAAAATAAACTGTTCTAGAAGTAGACAGGCTAAGCTCCTTAGAAATTGATCTTAACGCAAAACAAGCGGAACTTAATTTTCTTGATAAAAAGTCAATATGTGTGTCCCATTTTAACGAGTTCTCAACAGTTAGCCCTAAAAACTTTACAGAATCAACTTCGTCAATTGTTGCATTACCAAGTACAAAAGATTGCAAGGTATTTTTATAGGACAACATTTTAGTTTTGGAAATGTTGAGACAAAGGAGATTAGAGTTGCACCATGATTTGATAGTAGTTAAATCACTTGATATGGTTCTATGAAGTGTAGAAATATCCGGATTACTCCAGGTAAAACTAGTATCATCCGCAAATAGACAGACTTTACCGTTAATATTTAGATTAGCAATGTCATTGATGAAGATAAGAAACAAAATAGGGCCAAGTACGGAACCTTGAGGCACTCCACTTTGTATTGGCTTGCAAGAAGACATAGTCGAATCAATTCTCACAGATTGACTTCTGTTACTGAGATACGACTTAAACCATTCAAAAGGCGCTCCTCTGAACCCGTAATATTGCAACTTTTTTAATAAGATGTCATGATTAACACAATCAAAGGCTTTAGAAAAATCACAGAAAATTGTTGCTGTAGGGTGTTGGTTGTTTAAGCTAGAGTATACATTATTAAAAAGAGAAAACATAGCATCATTTGTGCATTTGTTATTTAAAAATCCAAATTGATGGGAAGTAAGTATTTTATATTTTACCAAAAATGATTGAAGTCTTTTTTTAACCAATTTTTCAATAATTTTTGAAAGTGTGGGAAGAAGAGCGATAGGGCGATAGTTGGAAGACTGATCTTTGTCTCCTCCTTTATGTAGTGGAATTATTATCGCCAACTTAAGGCAGTTAGGAAAAACACCTTTTTAAAAAGACTGATTAATTAGAGTAATAAGATGACATAATGTACATTCGGGCAGATTTGAAAACATTTTGAGAGTAAGTCCATCAATTCCAGAAGAGCCTTTGTTTTTGATTTCCCTAATTGAACTACAAAGCTCTGGTAACACTACGGGCGTAAAGAAGAAGCTGTGGAAATTCTCATTTGCAATGGAAAGATATGAAAGTGGATCATGGGAAGGAGTTATGGTACTCATTAAATTATTTGCCACATTTACAAAATAACTATTAAGGTTATCAGATGAAGTGGAGATAGTACAAAGAAGGCTTATTTCTCAAAGCATTAACAATCGACCATGTTTCCTTAGCCGCATTTTTAGATTTAGCCAGTCTCCTATTATAGTAAATATCCTTGGCGGCTTTTAAAGTTCTCTGATAAATCTTTTTGTAAAGTCTTACGTACTCATGAAAAAAAGCGCTGTCTGAAAATTTCTTAAGATGAGATAATAAGGGCATGTTCTTAGCAGATGTACGCAAGCCTTGGGTAGACCAGGGGTTATGTTGCTTCTTTTTAAGAGGTCTCAAAGGAAAGGACTTGTGAGAAAGACTAGATAGCGTTTTTACGAATCTAGAGAATTCTGAATCAACGTCGTCAGAGAGAATATTCCAGTCAGTTGATTGACAAAGGTGCCTAAAATGTAAAAAAATTTTATCCAAGAAAATACGGCCTAATTTGCGTGGAACATTTTTACTTTTAGATTTAGTTATGAAAAACTTTGTTAACATTGCTTCATGGTCTGAAATCTATTTTCTAATGGTGGATCTACTGGAAAAGATGGATTGATTGGATGAAGAGGAGGAAATAGTAGCTATTGCTGCGGCAATGTTTCCGCTACAGATCGAATCCAAAGGGTACTGGGTTCATCCAATAAACCAGCTTAGGCACGACTTTGGTGAAGTTCATGTTCTGTGGCCAGAAAGGATGACCAAGAAAGAATTTGACGCGATTGACAACTTATTAGAAAGTAAAATAAAGAAGCAAAACACAAATTTCAGAGAAGCAATATCTGCACAGGAAAGACTTATTGACCTTAAGGTAAGTACTAAATAAAATAAAATACTGTATTCTTAAAAAAAAAAAATCAACTAAAAAAACATTATATAAGTACTTATTTTTATTATTGTTATAAAGCTAATAAACTTGAATTATTTTGTGTGTTCGAATCGGTGGTCCCTTCAGTATCTTCCAAATAATGGGGTATGGGTTGTAAATTTTCGCCAATGTAGGGGAAATAATGCTCTGATGACGGCGACTGTATAAAAGATTCAGATTCAATCGAGTAGGAATTTGCAGAGCAAGATAGTACTGGGGAAGGATGTGGGATTGTTACTGTTATAACCTAAGATTGTGTGACTGGTGATATGTTTCTCAATTCGGCTTCAAACACCAAATTACTTATACCCATTTTGAGACGAACTTGTTCATTTTGGGGAAGTCTCTTCACTGATTTAGCCTTACTTCGAAAAAAACAAATCGGCATTATCTGTAGGTACTACAGGTAGTTCTGGAGCTCGCATTTTCTGGGTTCTAATACGATTATTAGATTTCATTATATAGACTAAATCAGTCATTAACTTCTCAATTATCTTTTTGCTTCTTGCTGTTCTAGAAAAAGAACTGGCATTCGCTCAAGCATTTGGCATATCAAAATGATTTGAGTTTTTTAATACTTCAGGAACTAAGGAAGTTAAAGATGTACTCGCAGCCTGGTCTTCATCGCTATTTTCAGCATCTTGCGTTTTAACATCATCAGTCCCAATTTTGGCATTCTCCTCAGTTTGGTTTTCAATGTTCAGTTCATTCTGAGACTGGAAGCTGTTTTGCGATGTCCTGGGTTCCATATAGTGTGACAAAAATTACATTTGATCTTCAAAGTTGTCCTTTTTCTTTTTAATGCGTTGTTATAGGCTTCTTAGCTTTGTCCAAGCATCTCTACATTCTTGCACTGGAAAATTAATGTTTAGAAAATTAATTGATTTAATTTTTTTATTATTTTTAGAATTTTGGTAAGAGATAACTCTTACAAATCAATGGGGTTTCGAGTTCCGCATTGGAATCAGTACAGTGGGTCAAATTGTCTAATTGTAAAGAATGTTCTCAAGCCATATGGGAAACACTACAACCTATATACATGCCCCAACCTGACCAAAAGCATTGGAAACAAATTGCTAGACAATTTAAAGAAAAGTGGCAGTTCCCGCATTGTCTCGGTGCCCTAGATGGTAAACATGTTCAAATACAATGTCCAAATAACGTCGGAACTGCTTATTTTAATTGCAAAAGTACTCACTACATTGTTCTTCTTGCTTTAGTTGATACAAATTACAAATTTACATGGATAGATGTAGGGAATTATGGTAGAAACAGTGATGGAGGTATTTTTCAAAGATCGCTATTAGCCAACACAATTGGTTTTCTTACATATGAACCTTTGATGCCCACAGAACCTCTTTGTCCATGTTATGGTTGGTGATAAATCATTTCCTCTCAAACGTTTCATAATTTCTTGGGAATTTTGTCGACCGAATCTGTAGAGCCTTTTGATGTTAATTCAATCCACTCATTCAGGCCTATTGATTTTATCCGAAGAAACTATACATTGGACTCTTGTGCTGTACGAGAACTATACAAGAATTTTTATTCTGATTGGAATTCTGATACAGGCAATGCAATGTATTCATGGCAGAGAGACATTATTCATAGGGGAAGGCGTAATTGGTTATTAAAAAGTATAAGATACAAAACGCATTTAATATATTTTTAATACATTCCTAGGTCAACCAAGAGCACTGTTTGTTTGAGTTCGTTTCATAAATTATTAAAAATATAATATAAATAGGTACTTACAGCTTTTTTTTTTCACCTATTTCCTCCCAAGCCTCTCGTCGTTTTAACTGGTCTATATAATCCATATTTTGAACATCCTACAAAAATACTTACTTTCGTACTTTAATTTTTCATCCATAATTGCATATATGCGGCAACCTAAATACGAGCTGATGCAATAACAATTTGACGAAAATCTGGCTACTCTACATATTGAGAACACGCGTTATGACGTGTTTAAGCGTGTTGCCGGTCTTTTATAACCCATCACAACAATATGTAGGGCTCTATTTAAGATAACGTGATAGATATTTCTAACACGACACGTGTTAATAGTGTGTCCGTACCTTTATTTCCCCATGTTTTAACTATCATATTCTAGCGGCGAATGATTAAATTAACAGGTGGTTTGCGCGGTAACTTTGAATTTGTAAAAATTACCATATAATATAAAATAACTTGATGATCAATCTCACCCTAAATGACGATATCTATCTTTTTTACTCATGAAATATCAAACCTATTATTTCCTTGTCTTCTTTTGTATTATAGAAACTTTGTTTTTTTATTGGTTTTAATTTTAAGTTTGAAAAATGCATTCTGTGATTGAACGTTTGTAGTTGATGTTAAATAAATACATTTTCCTGCATTGATCCTCCGGATTCTTCAATCCAGATTCGACCTTAATTTTTGCATTTCATTCAATAGAGCATTGCCTGAATTTCAATTATATTCCCAAGAAAAGCCATTTTGATCTTTATAACCCAGTTTCTGCAACCAAAAAATGGCGGCACTATTAAAGAAAGTTCGCCTGGATTAAACTATTACAACCGAAGTAATATTAGTTGCCGGATCATAAAACTAATTTAAAGACGCTCGCAAGCTTTTAACGGATTTTCCGCCATTTTGTTGAATATAGCGTTTACTTAAGCTTGTTATAATTGAGTTCAGAAAAGAAAGAGGCGTCAATAATAATAATTAATATGGAGTAAGTAGAACTGAAGAAGGACAGTCAATAATTTTTTTTGCACGGAGCTGCTAATAAGTCTTTGCTCTAATAAGATAAATCAATAAAAAATATAAGTTGCAGACAAAATAACTTTAACGGCTTGTAGATTGTTCTTTTTTTAATAAAGTAAATTGTCTTAAATTTATAAAAAAAACTGATTTAAGTAAAACTGAATTATTTTTCAATATTAGAACATAAAGGTTGACATCTTAGCTCACGTAAGCTCAATCGTTTATCTAAAAACTAAAAAAAAAATCCCTAAAAATCAAAATAAATCTATTGACAACTATCGACATAAGAAAAGTCAGAATACTTTAACTGGTTTAGATAATGAAACGTATAATCTATACAGGGTTTTTCAAAATAAGATGTTGATCCTTTAGCAATATTCAAAAATCAAAGAAACATTCTCAACAGGGATAAAGGTCCAATCCCTTATAGTCAATTATATAGTTTAGTTAGTGTTTAAGATTTGTTTGACCATTAGTTACATCATTAGTAGATAAGGAGATTTGTAAGTAGTTTTAGTTTAGTTTTAATCTTCTCCCGAAGATGCTAACATCGTTAGCGAAACACGTGTATGCGTGTGCAAGTCTGTACGCGCCTTAAGGGTTTATAAGAGCGAAGCTCTTTCTTTTTGGGAGTTTTCGCACGACCTCGGGACTCGGCGGACAAAAGTGCTTATAACTTTGATTCTATTTGGGCTAGAGAAATGATGTTTACTTTTTAATAATCTAGATATTTAAAGCTTTAAGTTGATTATTGATAAATTCTTTATTCATTTGTTTTTTTGTTTAAGACTAGGACGCCTTCAAAGTCAAAAAAAACTTTTTGTCTAATTTTTTCAATGGGAATTCGATACAGGTCGCAACGATTCTTTGAATGTTATGAAATTTAACAGATCGATTAGAGTTCATGCGGAACTTATCTGTATAGTTTTTGGTTATTCTCAGCAAACGGAAAGTATTTTTTTTTTAACGCTCAAATTTTCAGATATGTGTCATATTCTAGCCCCTCTGACGGTTTAACGGCGTTTTTCCGGAAAAAATGAATCACAGAAGATAGGTGCGGCTCATCGAGAGGTACAATTTTTATTCAGGACTTTTTTTTAAAAAATGTTTTTTTTGGAAGAAACATCAAAAAAACCTTAAAAAACTGACTTTTTTTAGTTTTTTCTTTGTGAAATTTTTATGAAGAAAAATTAAAAAAAAATTCATTTGGATTAATTAAAACTGCATTCTTTTTGAATAAAACGGCGTATCAAGTTTAACGGTATTATTTATACAGGGTAAACAGTGCTCAGTTGAAAATACCCTTTTTCACACTTTTTTTTTCCAGCCTTAATAACTTTTTAGTGGCACCCCCTAGAGCCAAATGGCTTATGGGCGGTTTGTAGCGTGTGATAAGCAGAATGTTTTGCAATTTTAACCGTACTCCTAAGTAAAACCGTTTTTGATTTATGAATTTTTTAACATTTTTTGACTTTGGAAATTAATTGTGCGCACCCGGTATGTGATAGAAAAACCAAAACCAATCGACCAGATGCGCCATTCATTTTACTATAACATACTAAAATTTAATTTTTTCGCTATTTTTACAAGCACCTAAAAGTATATTTTTTTTCAAAAATGTCCCAATAACGAAAAATTGCTAAAAATCTACCCACACAAGAGCTACTATCGAGCCACCCACGGCCGGCGTCTCCATGACAAGGAAAACGGCGATTGTCGCCGAAAAAAGACCCTTTTTATAATCGAAATTTAACTACTAAAACCGATTGGAATCGGTCCAGAATTGATGTTAAACTGTTCCTAAGGCTTTATACTATTTTTCCATGTACAAATCATAAGGTAAAAACCTTTTTTATACCCGAAATCATCGTCTGAAAATGGTCGAATTTGACGTCTACGCGCGATTTTAATGCCGACTTTTACGGAGGTTTTGACAACATGGCGTCAACGTGGATGAATCGGCTCGGACTTGCTTCCTAATTTCATTGATAAAATGCTTAAAATAGCTGAAAACTTCCTGAAATTGATCCGGAATTGTTCAAGAGACTCTGGAGAATCCGAATATGTGCATATCTTTTACCAAATCGGGTTCTTTTAGCCGTGATAATTTGGCAACGTTTTGACGTTTTAGCATTTTCCGCGTATTATTATAATATTCATGCGACACAGTGGTCTATACAAGGCATTTTGCTAGACAAAAATTACAACACAGTGGGTCCTAATGATAAAAAAAAATCTAATCGGGATTTAATGGGTATTATTATTTTATGTGGTAATTTTGTTTAACTTTTTTGGTATTTGCCCGATTTGAATGAAATTTGGTATTTTGGTTTGGTTTAGGGTATAATAATTTTTTTGAAAATTTTTAAAATATTGACTTTTAGGGTTACGTGACAACCAAAACTTTTTTCCTATGGGTCTGATTTGATTGATATTTGGTATCTGGGGTTGATTTATGAAATAATTATTGATTTTTAACAACATAAAAATTTTTATAGTCACGTGACAATCAGAACTTTTTTCCTATGGGTCCGATTTTATTCAAATTTGGTATTTGGAGTTTATTTAGAAAATAATTATTGGTTTTTAACAAACTTAAAATATTGAATTTTAGGGTTACGTGACTATGAAAAGTTTTTTCCTATGGGTCCGATTGGATTGAAATTTGGTATTTGGGGTTTATTTATGAAATAATGATTGGTTTGGATCAAATGTTTAAATTATTGAGTTTTAAAGTCACGTGACTATCAAAACGTTTTTCCTATGGGTCCGATTGGATTGAAATTTGGTATTTGGAATTTATTTAGGAAATAATTATTGATTATTAACAAATTTTTGAAATATTGAGTTTTAAAGTCATGTTTCTTAAAACTTTATTCCTATGGGTTTCAGTAAAACTTGGTATTTGAGGTTTATTTAGGATAAGATTTTTCAATTTTTGCAAAGTTTTGAAATATTGTGCATATGTGTTTTTACGTCTGAAGTGCTGCAGTCATATTAAATATTAAACCATACTTAAATTCGAGCGGAGCTCTTATCACATCATGGTTCTGTGAAGCATGATACCCCAAAAACCGTAGACTCAAAGCTTGTAAGAAATATAACGTGGTGAGCAGCGTTGTCGGAGCAACTGCTCAACAATCTTCAATGATTATTTCGACTTAAATTGTATTTTCTACTGATCAAAATTAAGTAAAATTTCTACTGGTCCCAACTGATCAAAGTACACTGTCATCAGTTGTTTACTTGAAGGATCTGTTTTGGTTTTTTTTGATGTGGTGTCTCCTTTTACTAACAATTCTTCTGATTTAATAATAAAAGTAATACAGACACACACGGTGGAACCTTATTGAGCGCTATTCAATTTTGAGCAAATTTTACTGTATATCCACAAGCTTTGAAACCATAAGACTAGAGTTCTGTGAAAATATTTTCAGTCATATTGATGAAGATGCTGACTAAGAAAAATAATTTGCACCAACGAACAAAAATTTTAAATTTATGGAGAGAAGTTTCAATAGAAGAAATAATGATTTTTGGACTGATTGAAATACACACGCGACAAAAGAAATGGAAAAAATTTAGTTTTAATGTATTATGCCTTTTAAAAGATAATCAAGCAAAATTTTTAATTTACGATAAACTACTAAATTCTGCAAAATTTTTAGAAATTTTAAGAATTGTTTGTTGTAAGTAATTTTTTGGAAAATCTGCCATTGCAAGATTTCCGTATTTGTTCTTTTCAACTTGAGCTATACAGTAACAAATAGAACTGGATGACATGTTTGATGATAGATGCTTTAGGCGTATGGGACTATGAAATTGGCCGGCGAGATCGCCAGATCTGACACCCCTTGATTTTTATTTGTGAAATGATATAAAAGAAAGGGTGTGCGCAATGCACTTTTTCACGAGTAATTACCTATATATATACATATATATATACATGGTGCTATTTTTTAGCTACTATTTTCCCTTTAATTTAATGGGAAAAGCGACATTTCAATAACACTTTATTTTATTTCAAAATTTAAAAAAAACGTTCGTAAAATCATGGTAAGTCCATCGATGTCGTATTGTTTTTCAGCAACTTTTTTCCAATAAATTTAACGTTTGACTAAACATTTCTACTAAATGTACCATTTTTCAGCTTAAGAGAACAAACACATATTTTTTACTCAGCTGATTCATACACCTTATACCGAGGCTTATAAGAATCAAGGTTCAAACAATCGGTCTGCCAAACTGGATGTTTACGTGTGGGTGTGTAATCACAATCAAAAAAACGAAATTTTTTACGTTGCCTACAGTAAAATAAACTAATTTTCGGTTTCCCATTAACTTTTTACGATCGCTTATTTTGCCTTAGCCGCCGGTTTACTTTTCGATAATTTCGGTCTGAGCACGTTCTGTTATGCCCGTAAAATCCCTCTTTATACATCGCGACGTCAATATTTTAATACTCCATAAAGATATTTCAATTTTCTATAGGAGGGATGAATAGCGAAGGATCCAGTTACTTTTTATTATAGTTTTTAGTTGAATACTAAGTATTTGTTTAATATCATGGAAAACTTCCGAGGTTTTTCTATTGTTTTCGTTAAGAAAAGAGACTTGAAGATAATGGGTTTTTTTATTTATTTATTTAAAGAAACGGGCCACTTAACAGATAGGCGCAGCTATCCAATTACTAAATAGCACAAAGTATACAAACAAAAATCAATTGTCCAGCGAGTATTTTAAATTTCTAATAAGACATATCTAGTATTACCAAGTGACTTACCTAAACTAAAAAAGCTTTAATTTTTTCCTGATATCTGATATGTAATTAAACGGGCTACACGTGTTTCGCTCTAGTTAGAGCATCATCAGGCCTAAAATAAAAATACTACTTAAACAAAAAAATCAAAACTTACATAAAACAATAAAAAACCTTTAGAAGCCATCCACACACTTCACAGTACATAAATAAACAATAATTTTAAGGTTATAATTGTACAAAGCAAAAAATTAAAAATTAAAAAGTGGAACGCAACAACAGTTGGCCAGTCTGGAAGAAAAATGTCTACACGCATTAAAGAACACGTAGCGCTTTTTGAAAAATTTAAAAATACCAATGTCAGTGATACCAAATCAACGTTTGCGAATCATTTGCTGGCCTCTACTCATAATTTTTCTTCGGGGGTGGGAGCTGAAATGCTTCATGAATGCCCCAAAGGTAAGAAGCTTGACCTTCTGGAGAAAATGGAAATTACAAAAGCTAAAAAGAGTCCTGTTCTCGTGTGTGTGAATGACGTGTTTACTTTTAAACCTAATTTAATTTTTAACAGTTTAATTTAGCTAAGTATCGTTTAACATTTTCCTTGTAGTCACTTTCTTCAATTTACATTGGCTAACGTGTTAAGTTGTTTTAGCATTAGGTCCGTATAGCCAATAGGTTTTACACTTATACTTATAACCTTGTTGTACCGGGTTCAATTCTCGTTGAGTCTTTGTTGTTGCGTTCCACTTTTTAATTTTTTATTTTTTGCTTTGTACAATTATAACCTTAAAATTATTGTTTATTTATGTACCGTGAAGTGTGTGGATGGCTTCTAAAGGTTTTTTATTGTTTTATGTAAGTTTTGATTTTTTTGTTTAAGTAGTATTTTTATTTTAGGCCTGATGATGCTTTAACTAGAGCGAGACACGTGTAGCCCGTTTAATTACATGTTGTGAGACCGTGACTTTGTGTTTTTCTTTGTTTTTCGTCAATTTTGTATTGTGGCCTCTTAGAGAATAATAGATGAGATTTTTGGATTCGCACAATAAATCCTAAGTTTTATTTCTTCTACAAATTATTTCTAGGTGCTGTTCAAACGTTAATTTGCTATCAAGGGTTACAATAATATAAAATATACTATATTTAAGAATAGGTTGAAAGTTAGCGAAGTACACAATTCTTAAAGATTTTTCATTCATATATTTTCGTTGTCGGAGCAACTGCTCAACAATCTTCAATGGTTATTTCGACTTGAATTGTATTTAAAAAAATTTTTACTGATCAAAATTAAAGAAAATTTCTACTGGTCCCAACTGATCAAAGAGGTGGTAGAAAAATCTAACCATTTTCTTGCTTTATCCTGAAACTTTTGGGTGAGTGTAATATGGTGGCGGGTCTTTGTTAAACCAGGACAGAAAACAAATACACTATTGCTGTTTTTGTAACTATTATGTGACCTCAATAGTACATTCAGGTACACAAGGTATCTAGGTACTCCAAATATATTTTTTATGCTATAGGCATTGTGAAGTTTTCTTGATCTTAAGTTCCCGAATGTAACAGGTAATCAAAAATAAAAATAAAAAATTACAATAAACCCAATGACATAGTATTTTTTTAAGCTCTTTTTTGCCAATAAATTTAAGTGTAAAAATAACATTCTAAGAAAATTTACCATTTTCCTATAAAAGAACATTGGTGATAGGTAATATAAAATATTGATGCAGATTGTCCGAGACTTATAAAGGTTTGTGCTATGAAAACCTTAATATTATCATTAAAAAAGTTTTTTTTTGGATTTTACAACACTTTAACGCGACATAATGCCTAAAAACATTCTGAAAAACTAACATAAATCTTTTAACATGTTACTCCCTTAGAACACTGAATACACCAGAATAAACATTGAAACTTGGTATTGAGCGTAACATCTACACAGGGGATATTTTGTTGATAAACATGCTTATTATTCCATGTTGCCAGTGATTACTCAATTTTAACAGAGGAAAATAAAATGAGATAATAAATTATTATAATTAGCAAACACTCAATTGCATTCTTTGTTATAAGTAAAAGAAAAAGCGAAATCCGTTTAATAACCAAAACTGTTTTGTACTAAATTTACACTAAACACTAATAATAATGTAAATAACCAAATTTCCACACTTAGACTAAAAACTCCCTTTTTGCTGAAAAATGATAAAGAAGTCTGAAGTGGGTCACATATATTGGAAAAAAGGAAATTCAAATCGTTCCTTTCACAGGCGAGTTAGGTGTCAATGGTGTCATCCTTCTAGGTTATCATATTATAAAAGACGACATATTTGTGAAGTATCTATTAAGTATCGCATACCAAAATACAGGGTGTCCATTTATAAACTGACACATTTTAACTGCTTATAAGTCGAGAACGAAAAATGACATCAATGTGCGGTTTTCACAGAACTTCATCAATATTTTTAAAGTTTTTTTTGACAGTGTTGCCAAGTTTCAAAATTTACCTGAAATAGGAGGAAAAAAATTGATGATTTTCAAAGACCGATTTCTCAAAAATTTTAAATGTAACACCCTGTACTTTTTAATTTCACATTAAAGCCTGTTAAATCCCCTTTCCGAAAATGTATAAATTGTCTAATTGAAATTCATTATTTTTTTTTATAATTAAATTTAAACCCTACAAAATTCAAACTTATTCAAACACCGATATGTTGGAAACATTTTTTTATCCTCAACTACAGCAGGATGGAATTTTAGACACGGTCTACTTCCAGCAAGACGGTGCACCACCACACTTCTTCAGGGTCGCAAGGGATTCCTTAGATATTACTTTTGGAAACAGATGGATAGGGCGAGCAGGTCCAATCGAGTGGGCACCTTATTCTCCCGATCTAACCATTCCAGATTTTTGTATATGGGGATATGTAAAAGACCGTTGCTACAATCCAACCCCAAGAAATTTGGATGAACTGCGCAACAACATAGTAAACGTTTTCAACCAAATTACACCGCGAATGCTACAAAACGCCTTCGGCAACTTATTTCTCCGTCTACATTTGTGTTCCGAGCAAAATGGGGGTCATATTCAGCAGCTAATTTATTAGTTATAAATTAAAATTAATTGTTGTAAATAGTTGTAATTTAATACATAGAATAAATACTTTTTATAGTTATGGCAATAGCGCAAATTATTTCATTATGATCATACAAAAGCGATACATAGGCAATTACCAGAAAATGTTCATCAATCACCGAATATGACGTATTCTAGGAAAATTTTCAAAAAGGTGTCATTTACTAAAATTGGCTCTGTAAAAAAAAATAGTGAATTTAAGACAATTTATTCATTTTCAGAAAGGGGATTAAACAGGCTTTCATGTGAAATTAAAAAGTACAGGGTGTTACATTTAAAATTTTTGAGAAACCGGCCTTTGAAAATCATCAATTTTTTCCTCCTATTTCAGGTAAATTTTGAAACTTGGCTACACTGTCAAAAAAAAGTTTAAAAATATTGATGAACTTATGTGAAAACCGCATATTGTTGTCATTTTTCGTTCTTGACTTATAAGCAGTAAAAATGTGTCAGTTTATAAATGGACACCCTATAATAATAAAAATGTGTAATTAAGTATATTATTATAATCTAGCAAATTTATTGCTTAGTCGAACTCGAAATGCCGCAAAATTAGTGTGTGCAAAAATGAAGGTAATGTCTGGTCGATATCCAGCGACCAAAATCGAGAACGCAGCATATATCGTTGTGGCAACATCGGATACATGCATTTTAAACATAAAGGTATTCTACGTTGCCAAGTTTCTTTTTTTTCATTAACTTTTTTTTCAGAAATCTTTTTTATTCTGAAAAATATGTTGATTACTGTCAAAATATATATTAGTAGTCAGCAAATAAACGAAACTTTTAAAGAGTACATTTTTCACCTGTTACGATATACGACACATTAAAATAATATGTACTGGATTAAGAAAATTATATATTGAATGAAAAATTGGAAAGTCGATTTGACATCATTGTCTGAGAGTTGGTGAACTCAAACAACCTCGCCTATGGTTTGCAGCTAGGCTTATTCTAGGCATTCAATGTTCTAAGGTTACTCCCTTTCATCTAATTTTGCTTAAGAAATTCAATGGTAAACTTAGAATTTCAATATTATCAACCCTTGACTCAATACCAAAATACTCTTTTAAAAATCTATAATGGTATTCATTTTTAGCTGCTGTATACGCAACTTTTGAACATATTAAATTAGTTTTCGTCTTTTAACTACGTAATTTCAAATTTACATTAACCATACAAAGTCAAGCTTGGCGCCGACGTCGAATGGTCTATAAAGAGTTTGCGTACAAAGAAGCAAACCGGCAACTTCAGCTTTTGCCGTTGCCATGATCGAGGCTCCAGACTTCGTCTAAAAAGTGCTTCTATAATTTCCCCAAAAATATGGGAAAAGTTTCTACAATATAATCTAATTTTCATTACACACCACTAATACCAAGTCTAATGTGTTTGTGCCGAATATAAGTGCGGGCCCGCCAGAAGAAACTCATTTATTCCATCCAAGTGCTCCAAGAGATCAAGGTAGGTGCCATTTTTAATCTTAGTGCTGTATGGTTCGGTTGAAAATTTTATTTTGGAAATTAATGTTAAATTTACGAAAATGAACCCTTGCCTATATAAGTAATACAGTCCACTCAATCGCCGTAATATAACAACAACCGTACAGCTGCTTTTACTCAACTAATACAATAATGAAATCAAATTTATTATACTATTAATTATTTTCCTCATATAGAAAAAAATCGCAATCATTAATGCAGATTTTCAAAGACTCCTGTTCGAATTCATGATATACCTACGTCTTTTCCCTAATCTTTTATTTATCAATTTTGACTCTTAAATCAACCCTTTATGTCAGAAACATCCCCCAAAACGACCCGCTCGGGCAGAGGTAGAACATTTCTGACCTGAATATATTGATGTTATTGCAACTTTATGGAAATGGCATTATAAAGCATTGAGCGCCGGTATTTTAGTAATTTACTATTTTTTTTAATCTTGAAATTGCCCCCGTTCACGAGGAAATTCTTTCGTTTACGGAATTTAATTTATTTATGCCAAACGCCAGAGAGTGCGTAAATTTTACTTCCCGCTTATGCTAAAAGGGAAAACAAGGGAGAAGTTGTTTTTAATTTTCCGTGTCTTTTGTTTCAGGAAAATGTCAGAAAATGGGAATTTAACGGAGGGAATTGTGTTTTCTTTTAATTTTAGAGATACACTTTTTTTCTTGAGAGACTTCAGGAACAGATTTTAAATGTAATTAGTCTGGTGTTTATTGGTGAGTCTTGTATATTTTGTACCAATTTAAAAAAAAAATCTTATTTATTTGAACAAACTTGAACTTATTATAGAAGACTTGTAGTAAGCAAGAAATAATAGCCTATGGTTTTTATCAATACTTTCCCACTATTGGTACTAATATAATAAGGGGTTTGCATTTGGAGAAATCTAATATAGAAAACCTACCAATATTTTTAAAAATATTTTGTCCACCTACGGTTTTTTAACACCTACAAACCAAAACGAAGTAATATAAGGACTAGAAAGTACTAATCTGGTCTGGTGACAAAACGTCTATAAATAATTACAGACCCATAAGTTTAGTAAGTGTTTTTTTTTTACAAAATCACGGAAAATATTATTAAAACTAGAGTGATATCATTTATTGAGCAATATGTTAAACTCGATCTTTATCAATATGTTTTTCTAAAAAATAGTAGCAGTCTAAGCACAAATATAGACAAAACAGACTTATTTGAAACGTTCTCGCTTTATAGCGGAGTAAAAACTGGCTCGAATTCTGGCGTTTTTTTTTCGAGGTATAACCAGATAAGTCCTATACTAAATTATTGAGAATATTACTGGGCATCTGAAACCGAGTTCTACGACATCGCTAGGGTGTCCCGATTTTTTATATATTGAAAAAACTTCAAGAATCGCTATAATTTAGAAACTCAACTTTTTGACACATAACTCGCTCTATCTCAAAAACCGCTCTAGCTACTAAAATGTTTTTTCTTTTATTTTTAGACGCATTTCTTTGCGCACATATTGCAATAGAAAAAATTGAGGTAGTGTTTTTTTTGTTATTCAAAAAAATTTTAAAATGTGCTGGTATCCGTTTATGGAGATACTTTTTTCAGCAATCGAAAAACTTTTTTATTTAAAGGAATTTTACCATAATATAGTCTGCGAAGAAAATGTAGCAGACACATTAAAAAAGTTTATAAAAGAAACTGCAACCATTTATCTCTAATAGATTTTGAGTTATCGTTTTTTGAATTCGGAGTTCAAATCGCAAGTGATCGCGCACCAACTGAAAAGGGATTTATTCCACTTACCGCGGGTTGTAATCACAGACAATTTCTTCTTTTTACTAACTGTACTTTATTGTACTGTACTTAATTTAACTGTACTTTTTACTACTGTAACAGTCTGTTCAGTTTACTGTAGTACGTTTCTGTCTGACGTGCCGGTTAGTGATTTCGATGTAATGCGATTCTAATTAGGATTTGGATTAAATAAAAGGCAGAAAATAGGGTTGACAAGGGAAACAAATTCTAAGAAAATGAAAAAAAAAATAGTCGGAGTGGCGTTCTGAGGTTAAATTGAAATGAGGGTAGTTCTTATAAACGGTTTGCTCCCATGCACTTGCTGCATGTAAAACTTTTCTCCATAAATAAAAGGCACTCGTTACATTAATTTTTTACTTTCCAAAATTTAGTACATTTCCAATTCCGAATCAGATATTTCATTTTCAAAATTCATTTTATTGCTGCACGATTTGCATTGGCAGCAACATTTCAAGCCATGTGTTACACAAACACATCGGGTGGTGCATCCTCTGTCGGAACAGCAAATTGATAGAGCACTTCGAAGATTTTCCGGTACAGGTTCTTTCGTGGTTAATATAGGAGTCCAATTGTTGTCCACATTGTTCCAACCATAATCGCCAGGATCTTCAGAAGCGGGCTCGGCCAAATGGCTAGTGTACCAAATTTTCATTTGGTAAATGCTCCTGAAATATACGATTTTATGAAATAGCTAAGATGTTAAATGCCTCATCAGTTGGAGGAAGCTCCGCAGCTGTTTTGTTAGTCGTAGTTGCCATGAACAGTCTCAAATCATTCAGGTTTTTGATATTGGCCTTTTTATTTTTGTACAAAAGGAGAATATATTTTGTACTATATGCGATTGCTTCCTTCTCAGGAATATAAGGAATTTTATGCAGCTCTGACAACACATTTATATTTTTATTTAATGTTTCAAAGGCTGTTTTATAGAATGCACTGGTGGTGTCACATCCGGTAAGGCAATGCATTATTAAAAGATTTTTGGAAATCTGGAGGCCCAATTTTTCGACGATGTTGTGGATTGCTATATATCGCTTGTTCTTACTATGTCCCAGCTGAATAAATAGCTGAGTAGTTTTAAGGTGTACAGTTGTACTGTAGTATTTTTAATATTATTTTCGTAAAACAACGCAAGAAGTCATAAAAACAACTAACATGAAAGGGCTAGCGTCTTTGAAAAACTAAAAAAGCACATTTATATTTTTTCGACACGCCACTAATCTCAACGAAACGGAGTGCGCAGGATTTCCGGGATGCCGCGCCGGTTTATTTGTATACTAAACGCATTTAAAAATATTGTGCATGCTAATTTTTCGAATTTCAAATTTTGGGGTATCAACTGTTGAAATAAATAGGTATTTCAAAATTAAAAATTTCAATATAATAAATACCTAGTAAAGCGTACTACGTCAAAAAGTTGAGTTGGGTTGGGTATATAGTAAAGTTATGCAGGAATCTTTATTGAAGCCCTTGTTTTACACATTATTTGTCTTGAGTTTAAGGTTGGCGGGTTTGATAGCACAGTATTTTTTTGATGACACAGTGTTACATTCTCTGTGATATTATTAACAATGATTTAAAGAGGTAATGTTTGTAGCTTCTTCAAAATATAGTAAAGATAAACGTAGATAAGACCAAGTATTTTATTTTTAAGCAAAAAAATAAAACTCTAGACGAGTTAAATATCTCCCTGAACACCTGTAATTTGGAAAAAGTTGAATCAATTAAATACTTAGATTTTATTTTAGATGAATATTTAAATTGAATTAATGCTTTGTACTGAGTACATCAAAACGAAAACAAACTTATCCCTATTACTAGAGCTATTATTAGATATATGGATTTTCTTAGTTATAAGGCGAAAATCCAAAATTATAATCAAATTTTTTGGCAATTCTTATACCGGGTAGTGCGTCGCCGAGCGGAACACAGGAAAACCCATGTAAATTTTAAGGGGGTCATTTATTGGCTTCCCTGTACATTTTACAGAAAAAATGTAGATAAAGATAACTTTTTGAAGAGACCAATCTGGCAAACCCTCGTGCGAGGTTCAAAAAATTTTAATAATAATAATAATAATAATAATAATAATAATAATAAGCTTTATTTCCAACAGGTTACATAAACCCAGTTACACGAAAATCAATTAAATATATAAATATACAAGTATGAATGCATGAACTGTATCCATGCAACTAAACTATAAAAGACTTGCTATATAATAATAATAATAAAAAAGTAGTGAGTTGGAGAAAATAAATAATAAAAAGTGAACATTAAATTAGGATATAAGAATCAAGAATTAATTAAAATCAAAAGAGCAGAAAAAAATGGGTAAATAAATGTATTCAAACTAACAACTAAATAACCTAGCCTCCCCCACCGACCATACGTAGATGACTCAAAATAAGTGCCAGATTGTCATGGCGAATGTCACAAGAATCAGCAATAGTGTTAAAGTTTTGACACATAAAGTGAATAGGACTCTGGTACAGAATGTTGGACCTGGCTGTGTCCAAGTTAAAAGCTGGACACTGTGTAGATCCTGGGCGTGGTATATGAAAGCAAATCCTTTGCAAAAGGGATGGGCAGTCAATGTTATGGTTAGGTAAGTTAAACAAGAATTTCACCGAATACATTTCTCTCCTCTTCGCAAGTGACCGTTCAATATATCTAGAGAGCAGCAGGTTATGGTCAAAACCCCTTGGAGGATAGATTCCATCATCCTTAAATGCCAAACATTTAGGGATTCGCCGTTGGACTCATGGACTGATTCTAATAGGTGAATGTGCTGGTTGTAAATAGGAGACCAAATGAGGGAGCTGTAGTCCAGCTTGGATCTAACAAATGCATAGTAGAGAGTTTTGGCAGTTCGAAAAAAGCAATTTCTAATAATAAAGCCGAGCAAGCGAGTAGCCCTAGAAACAGTAACTTCTATGTGAGGGATAAAAGAAAATTGTTGGTCAAAGGTGACTCCAAGATCCTTAAAACAGGTAGACCTTGCCAGAGCCTCTCCATTAACTGAGTAATTTAAAACAACTGGACTTTTGATTCGAAAGTAGCTGGCCACATTAAACTTGGAAACATTAAGGTTAAGCCTGTTCAAAGTGCACCAATGGTGTACAGTATTAATGTTCTTTTGCAGTTGACCACAATCTGCTATAGAGTCGATCCTATGGAAAAGTCTTAGGTCATCAGCATATGCTAACCGAGAGCAATTTAGGGTGGAGATCAAGTCATTAGCGAATACGTTAAAGAGGAGGGGGCCCAAGTTATAGCCCTGCGGAACTCCAGAGGTGGGTAAAAACAAGCAGATCTAAAGCCTTCGACTACTACAAACTGAGAGAGTCAACTAAATAGGAGTTAAGGAGCTTTATGAAGCGATCGGAGAATCCAAACTGGCGTTCAAGCTTATTAGCACAGAATGGATATAGGGCAATAATTCTCTATTTTTCCAGCATCCCCCTTTTTAAAGATAGGGCAAACTTTAGCTTGCTTCCAGATGTTGGGAAAAATACCAGTGTTAAGGAGCAGATTAAAAATGTGGAGCAGAGGGTCTGTAAGTGCAACAGAGCAGTCCTTAGCTGAAAAACTAGGAATTAGATCTGGCCCAGAGGTCCTTTTGCTTTTGAGACACTTGCTCGCCGTTATAATGTCGGTAGCCGCGAGCGCGACGACGTCTATGCAAGTTAAGGGAGGTTCAGAGACGACAGGATGATCGCTGGGAAGTGAGTTCGTGTATACACTCTGGAAATAATCTCCAAAAGCGGACACAATGCTGTCAGGCGTATTGTATAATTGGTTAGAAAGCTTCATTGAGCCGGGGATTTGAGACTGATTACGTTTGCTTCTAATAAAAGACCAAAATTCACTCGGATCGGAGGTTATTTTGTTCTCAATACTATGGATTTACGTTTTGTAGGCTTGTGCAGTTAGATTTAATTCTCTTGCGGAACGATCTGAATATCTTTAGATGATGATTAGACTTAGAAATCTTAAAATCACGAAATGCTCTTTCCTTTTCATATATATGGATATACAGGAGGGAAACGTCTTTTACGTTTTACCTTAAAGGGTACCGCTCTAGCAAAAGTGTTGTTCAGTATATCATAAAAAACATCACATGCAGAGTTGACGTCTTACTGCACCGTGACAGGCGACCAATCAGTATCTAGCAGCAGCTAATACAAAAGCGAATAGTAAGCCTTTCTAAAATTAAATTCCTTTATTTCAGATTTATTAAGGGGTAGGTTATTAAGAGAGGTAAGGCCTGCATGGAATTCAAATGACAGAGAAGGATGGTAGGTGTCCTCCGGGACAAGAGATGTACCGCTGTTAAGTACAGAGATATCGAAGTTTTAAAAGATTAAATCCAAACAGCGAAGATTGTTATTTACCACGTTATTGAATTGCTTATAGTTTAGGAAATCAAAAAAATTACTTAGAAGTTGACGTTAACTATTGGGAGATACCGAGTGTTTAACATAAGTGGGGACATTAAAGTCTCCCAGGATAATCACATGTTCAGAATAGATTACATTAACCATGGAAAAGGCTTCGAGAAAGCGTTCTAATTGCACGGAGTCGATGGAAGGAGGAACATACAATACAAAAATATACAGTATGAAATGATTAAAATCATACTGTATATACTGTAATGATTAAAACTCTACATCCTACCAGGTCAATTTCCCGTATTTCTTGGCAGATCGCAGAGAGGTCGAGGGCTTCCGAGGAGAGGTGGCTCAGAATCCCCAGTAGAACACCACCACCCCTTGAAGCAGCAACAAGGTCAGTTCTTCTGTCAGAACGGTACATTACGTATGAGTTGGGAAGGATTTCACCATCAAGTATATCATTTTGGAGCCATATTTCTATGATGGAGATAATATCATAGCCAGAAGTAGACGCAGCACCAAAGAAGGTCGAACGAAAGCGTCCAGTCTTGAAGCGCAGGCCGCGGGTATTCTGGTAATAGCAAGAAACTAGTTTTTTAAGAAGTGGGAAGAGGAGGAGGTAGTGGTCCTTGGTTTTTTGCCGCTATTAAGGGAATACTATTGCTATACTTGATAAAGAGGTTATCCTCACCACGGTCCCTGCGCAGCCTTTGTTCTTCCTTGACTTTATTAAGGTGTTCCAACTGAGCTAGAGTCAGGTCAGACTCAATGTATATCTGTCTGCCCGAGAATTTACTCCTGATCTTCAGTAGGAATCCGACATCCCCATGGTTCACCAGTGTGATCTTAACTGGTCTGCAGCCATTATAGTTGGGTTTTCCAAATCTAGACGCCTTGGATATAGGAATATTACGGCCACACACATCGTTCAGCAGAGTAGAGATGTCTGCTGTGAAAGTCGGATCTTCAGACGACTCGGACTTCAGGTTAAAAAGCATTAAATTGCAGTTACGTTTTTGCCTCTCCATAATTTACAACATTACTAGCCTCGGCGTTTGATTGAGTAAGTGGTGGTTGTTGAGACTTGCCAGTGGAAGCCAATGGCATCTTAGATGAGGTAACCTCCACCTGTAATGCATCTAACTTTGTCCTGACCCTTTCAAGTTCATCCAGTGCAACAAGCAGTTTAGATATTTCAGTCTTCAGCACTCCAACATCCCTTTCAAGTACTCCTACACGATCGATCAGTCCCAGTAGCTGCTTGACGATACCTAAGCATTCTTTGCAGTAGAAGGACATAGATCTCTTGCTTAACACTACTGCCCTGATTTCAGTAGCACTTAAATCACTGCAGCTTTGACAGATGATGCTTCTACAATGGTCGCAAGGGTAACCAAAAAGCTCTACTCACACTAAGGCAAGTGGAAAACGCCACTTGTTCATGGGAGGAAAAACTGTGTCCATTTTGTAGTCCAACACTATTTAAGGTTTAATGCACAGAGAAAAATTAAAATTAAAAAATATGTTGTTAGATGCACTCTTGATAAATGAATATAGCGATTATAAATATAAAATAATATAATAAGCGAATCTTGATTTATTCAAATAAATGTATTTGCAAAATTAGCAAAGTTAACTGAATAATTCAAGATTCGCTTATTAAAATTTTTTGAAACTTTGCACGAGGCTTTGCCCGATTGGTCTCTTCAAAAAGTTATCTTAAATTTTTTCTGTAAAATGTACAGGGAAGTCAATAAATGCCCCCTTAAAATTTACATGGGATTTCCTATGTTCCTCTGGGCGACGCACAACCCGGTATATTTAATTCCTATATGGGGTATAGCATGTACAACTTATTTTAGCAAAATTGAAACCCTTCAAAATCGTGTAATAGAAAATTTATTTAATTTGCATTACAGAACTGAAACAAATCTAATTTATCAGTCCTTAATCATTCATTATTTGAGTGCAATTTTAAAGTTTGACTAAAGTAAGTAAATTCTTAAAATTAATAACAATCAGCTTAAATGTAATACTACATTGGTATTTACTAATACTGTGCATCAAATTAATACTAGACAATGTAACAATATTTACTTTAACCATGTTAGAACAAATATTGCTTTGCATAATCCACTATCTCAAGCTACCACTATCCATTATCCAACATCATATTAATTACTTGCTGTAGATGTAAGAAAATTAAGTACAATATACATATATGTTTAATCGTGCAATTAAAAATTATTTTTAAATCTGTATCTTGCAATGTCATAGAAAAATATTGTTTCCGATAACAATGCTTAATTCATTCTTTAGGTTACATCTTTGTTTGAGTTTTTTTTTCATTTACTTTAAAGGGATTATGACTTATTTTAGTGGGTGTTAGGTAATAGGTTTAAAATGTAGAAATTTTTCCTTGAATAAAGATTTTAAAAAACTTCATGTTGAACCAGAAGTAAGCGTCAGAAAATTGGCGACGAGTGCAGGAGTAAGCAAAACCTGCATTCATAGGATACTGAAAGACAAGTGCAATTTTGTGAAACACTTAGTGTATCTGTATATTATATGTGTAATCTTATTTACATTTGCTTTTCAGATGAATTTAAATTGAAATGAAAAAAAAAACAGCTTTTCCTGAGAAATTAAATGCTTGGGCGAGAATCTTGGGCGGAATTCCATTGTTAGGCCGTTTTTTCTACCCGGAAATTTAAGTGGTGAAATGTATCAAGATCTGTTGGAAAATGCGGTCAATCCAAGAATATATTGATAAGATATTTCCTGATAATTGGATTTGAGGGAGAGGGCGCTTTATGAAATGGCCAGCTAGGTCGACTGATTTGACGCCACATGAATTTTCTATGGGGGCACTTAAAAACTAAGGTTTGCGCTACCCGACCCTGGAAGACTTACACCAAAGAATCATAAATAAGTGTCAGATGATAACGCCTGAAGTTCTAGAAAACGTCAGACTTCGTTTTGAGCAAAACCTTCTTGTTCTTGTATGGAAGTAGGCAGGACTCAATTGGAGCACTTAAAAAATTGACCTTATTTAAGAAACCTTGTTTTATTTAAACGATATAATGGTAGGTATTTCTTATTTATCTACTTTTCACGGGCAGTAGGCATGTAGTTATTCCTTGGTATTTTAATTATTATGAATCCGGATCAAATAACGTTCAAAGTTTTAACAAGCTGCCGTTGTTAAAACAAGTAGACGCTTGGCGTCTATTTTAGTCCGTGGGGACCAGTAGAAATGTTTAAAATTTTTTATAGTATTACAAAAAAAAATCTCAACAATTATCCAAGGAGTGCTCTAAACACGCAGTGCTCGTTGGTTCTGAGTTTAAACCTTAGCCTCGGCACGATCCGTTGCCCAACTTTTTCTTTTTCAGTACTATAAATTTCATTTAAATATTACTTCAGAGAGATTATAATGCTTCAGAGAACCATGATGTGTTACAATACGCTCCGCTCTAAGTAACTCGGATAAATATAACTAATATCGAATGATATCTTCAATGATACCTTCTTATTTTATTATTATAATACGCTTTTTATTTTAAAACTCAATTTAGTAAAAATTTGTCAAAAGTTAAGAATTATTTCCTAAATAAACCCCAAAAACCAAATTTCTATCAGATCGGAACAATAGGAAAAAAGTGTTGATAGCCACGTGACCCTAACACCCAATATATCAAACGTTTATTAAAATTCAATAAATCATAAATACCAAATTTCAATCAAATCGGACTCATAGGAACAAAGTTTTGATAGTCACGTGACCTTAAAACTCAGTATTTCCAAAGTTTGATAAAAATCAATAATTATTTCCTAAATAAACCCTAAGTACCAAATTTCAATCAAATCGGACCTATAGGAAAAAAGTTCTGGTAGTAACGTAACCCTAAAAAAATTAATAATTATAATTAATAAACCTCAAAAAATTAATAATTATACCCTAAGCCAAACCCAAATACCATATTTCATTCAAATCGGGCAAGTAACAAAGAAGTTAAAAAAAAATCCACATAAAATAATGATACCATATTAAATTCCGATTAGATTTTTTTTATCATTAGGACTGCCTGTGTTGTAATTTTTGTCTAGCAAAATGCCTTGTATAGACACTGTGTCGCATGAATATTATAATAATACACGGTAAATTCTAAAACTTCAAAACTTTGCCAAATAATCACGGATTTGGACTAAAAGAAGATTTGGTAAAAGATATGCCTATATTCAGATTCTGCAGAGTCTCTTAAATAATTCTATAGCAATTTCAGGAAGTTCTAAGCTATTTTAAGCATTTTATCAATGAAATTAAGAAGCAAGTCCGAGCCAATTCTTCCATTTTGACGCCATGTTGTCAAAACCGCCGTAAAAGTCGGCATTAAAATGCGTAAACGTCAAAATTGACCATTTTCAGACGATGTTTTAGGATATAAAAAAAGGTTTTTACCTTATGATTTGTCCATGGAAAAATAGTATAAAGCCTTAAGAACAGATTAACATCAATTCTGGACCGATTCCAATTGGTTTTAGTAGTTAAATTTCGATTATAAAGAGGGTCTTTTCTCGGCGAAAATCGCCGTTTTCGTTGCCATGGAGACGCGTCCATAGGCTTGTTGACACAGACCTTGTCCCTATACTTTTTCATTGGGTGCTGGACCGCTAACTATATTGTACCATGCGTTGGCTTCCGTGGTGTCGACGGTATGACTGGTTGATTGGAACGGCTTTTTTTTTGGGGTTTTTCTTAAATAACAGCGCGTTGCGGAAAAATGGTAACATTTGAAGAAAAACAGTTTTTAGTGTAGTGGATTATAGCCAGATAGCGTCCGGTGGTTATTTTTGGTGATTATAGTAACTATACTAATTTAAGAAATTTTATAGGTTATCGAATCCCTTCGTAGCCTCCTAGGGCTAAATGCGATTATGTTATAAATAGGCACCTTTTTGGATAATGAAATATATCGCCATCGCCATATCTCTTATAGCCAGAGAAATTATAGCTACCACTTCAAACTTGGCAGTTGTATTCAGAATTAAAAACCCTTTAATGTAAGGTATCACACGACCCTTATTTTCATTTAAGATTTTAGAGGCGATCCCAGTCTCTCCTAGGGAGTTACTGGCATGAGGATGCCTTGCTTATTAAAAACTGTCCCCCTAGGAAATAAAATCGGCGAGGTTTTTGAAAAAAAAATGTTTTTTATACCGAAAATGCCCTTTTTTTCGTTTGCGCTGGGACACCCTGTATTTTAAATCTATTATTATTATTTAACTTTAAACCGTATATGATGGATTATCTGAATGTCTGTAATCTTAACGTTGGGTCAATTATATCTTATTTTACACATTTTTCAGTTTAGATATTGACATATAATTTTCACGTTGTATGCATGTGTGAAACATGGTTAATAGTAATGTTTCAGACTAGTGTTGGACGATGTTCATTGATGTTTTTGAAACATCGATGTTTTTCTATCGATGGTTGATATTTTGACATCGATGTCAACGGATCGATATTTTGATCATATACATCGATGTTTCTAATAAACATAATTTATTATTTCTTTAAACAAAAATGGCCAATTAAAATTATTGGAAATGTTTTGGTTTGAAACATTGTGGCTATTGATGTTTTCATTTAATATACATTTAATTATCAAATAGTGGTGGGCGAAATAAAATACTTTAGGGTATTAAATACTTCTCGATTCCTGTATCTGAGTATAGTCTCATTACTACTGTCACATATTTAACGGGGGATTCCCTTGTTACATCTGTGCTATTCTGCTATTAGTGAATATCAGCACAGATTTAATTAACGATTAATTTAATTAACGATTTAATTAAGATTAACTAACTTAGTGTTAGCTAGTTAATTTATTTTTAGCTAGTTAATTAATTTAACTAGCGTTAGCTAGTTAAATCTGTGATATCAGTTTAGATCGTTTAGTTCCATTCCATCGATTCAGAAACACTTAAGTTAATCATTTTGTTCTTAGGTGATTGTTGATTAGAAGATTGGTGATATATTTGAACGTTAATTATAATTAAAATATTAGGCAAGTTACGTCAAAATTTTTATTAATCTAGATGTTTTTCCTTAGAATAGAAAGAGTAAATAAGAAACAGTATATTGTTATATAATAAAAATATTTGTTGTTTATTATCTGATAATTCAAAAACATTAAAACTTTGACTAAATATGGCATTGTTATCTTTACAGACCTAAAAAAATGCCACGTAAAAGTAAATTGTGTCAGTATTTTAAAAGATGTGAAGATAAAAAATTTGCTATTTGTCGATTCTGTTCCAAGCAAATCAAAACTTCTGGAAACACAACTAACCTAAAATGCCACCTTCAGGCAATGCTTAAGCACATTTCAGAAAAATCCTGTGGTCTTCCTTTACAACCTACAATAAATAAAACTAAAACTGATAATGCTGTTCCTTCAACTCCATCTAGTTCCACTCAAATTACCACTCTTAGACTTACGACTACCAATACGGGTATGATTGTAGATTTTGATAGTAACACAGAAGATATGCATGTATATACTGAAACCGATATAGCCACAACCCATGAGAGTGAGAGCACAGGAATATCCTTTTCTTATATATTTCTCCCATCCATCACTTAGCAAAAACTGACAAAAAACAATAACTGAAAGTTTCTCAAGTTCGAAATCGCACTCACCTGGTGGCAGAAGACATTTGAAAATAACAAATTCATTTGTTCATGATATGCCGTTACTCTGATCAGCCCATTAATATAGTCGAAAATGAAGGATTTGTGCAACTTATGCGCACAATTTGCCCACAATACTAGGTACCCTCACGAAAGGCTATTGGCAATTTACTTTCGAGAAAAAATTGAAAGAGCGGAAAATTTCACTATTACAACGGATATTTGGACGGAAACTATGAAATCTAAAAGTTTCCTTGGTGTTACGTTACATTTTCTGGAAGGGAATAAAATTTTAGACACAACCTTGGGAATATATGAGTTAAGTGAACGTCCTACCTTTGAACATATAGCGGAAATGTTAAAGTGGTTATGTCAAAAATGGAGTATACCAGATGGAAAAATTTCTTGTGTTGTGACTGATGGTGCAGTTAGTATGGTGAAAGCGATAGACATAGCTTTCGGTAAACACAAGACACATCATTTGTTTTGCACTCATAAATTTAGTAGTTATAAAAGCAAATGAACAGAGTGCTGAATTATGCGAAATTATCAAAAAAGTAAAAGATATAGTAAAATGGTTCAAGCACAGCGTCACAGCAAGTGATGCATTACGAAAGGCATAAAAAGACGAAAGTGGCGAACATCAGTTAACAACCTAAACAGAACGTTATAACTCGATGGAACTCAACGTTTTTCATGCTTGACAATTCTTGAAGTTATGAATCTATATTAATACCATAGTTAACACTGAAATTTCAGCACCAACCATGTTATCTGCAAGAGAAATAAAAGAAATTGAAGTAAAATGTGGTAAATCTTTTACAACCATTGGAATCTGCCACTCGTGAAATATCTGGTTCTAAATACACTACAAGCAGTATCGTTATACTTCTTGCTGGAAATATCCAGATGTCTGTGAAGAAAATAATAATGGACAATTGCCCAATCGCTACAATGTTTAAAGATAATTTGTCAACAGAAATAGAGAAAAGGTTAGCTATAGCAGAGCAAATAAAACTATTAGCTGCCGCAACAATACTTGATGCGCAATTTAAAAAGCTATACTTCAATAATCTCATACATTGTGCGAGAGGTGTCGAGTTCATACTAGGTTCTATGAAAAAATTGTCTCTAAATTTGGCCCAACCAAAAAACATCGAAGAAAATAAACTAGGTAAGGATAAAATAAAATAATATGTAGAAACAAAAGAGGTAAAACATACAGCACAGCACTTAAAAAATTTGATAATTCGAATATAATCACTTATAAGTGATTTCCTCCATCCTACAAAACGGAACCCGTTTGCAGCAAAATTTTATGTAGTCCAGGAGAAACCTCCAAGATAATACTGGTAACATTCTGCCGTCTCAACTTGGTCACACACTTTATGTCAGAAGAATCAAACTCGGTAATGTCATTTAGCTTCAAAATATTATTAATAATTTCTTCAGGGGTATCCAACCCTTTAAGTCGTACATTCCTAATTATTAACCTGGGATTATATTTGCGAGTCTCATTGATACTATACTTTCTTTCCACGGTGACATTTAGTTTTGATTTGAGAGCTTGTAGTGACTTATCATCCTGACAGTGAATTGCTAAACCTTAAGTATTATTTATACATGCATTTATTTCAGCTGGATTGACAGACTGAGCAATATCATTTAATACTTCATTTTAACTCATTTTATCATCATTGCATTTTAAGATGAGTACTGAAGAATCTTCTTTTGACAGAACACGACTATATGTGGGTTTTGAAAAATTTGTTGACAAAATAGATACTGAATTATCTTTTTGATTCAAAAATGTTTGCTTATATTTAGTAAATGTGGCTTTT
This sequence comes from Anthonomus grandis grandis, assembly GCF_022605725.1. Taxonomy (NCBI): domain Eukaryota; kingdom Metazoa; phylum Arthropoda; class Insecta; order Coleoptera; family Curculionidae; genus Anthonomus; species Anthonomus grandis. Next base: position 33,520,394 of record NC_065547.1, on the reverse strand, counting down.
TGAAGATCCACAGTATATTCATTATTCGAAGTAATTTTTTTAACAGTTCAGTTTCCCTTTGTAAACATTCAATCTCCTTCTTTAATAATTTATTCTCCACAAAGACATCATTATCTTTCGTAATCTCTAACTCGGGACTCTATTGTTACATGAGTTACAGAACCAATGTAGATTTGGCGTGTCTGTAATAATTTTTAACAATGAGTCTCTAATCGAAGAACATGCTGTATGCTATCTCAAAAGACACAAACTGCATTTGACAACTTATTATATTATTGTGGTATTAACAACATGCATGAAGTTTTTAATGTCAATAAGAAAAGATTTGCGCTACCTTTAAGATATAAATAACAGGAACTTACAGTTTATCTACTGCTGCACTTTTTATAATTTATTTGCACTTTAAAACTCTATATTTAAACAGTTTTTACTAGCAAGAAGAATGTAACAACATGCCATGTTGCCGAGGCAATAATTACTTAAGATCTGATGTTGTAAGTTTTGATGTTGGCACTTAATATAATAAGCGGAAAGATTGTAGAATGTTTTTCTTTGAAACCAACGTATTAAATTGTTGATTTTTCATTTACTGAGTTTGCAAGGGTATGATTTTTTCATATATTTTTTCTACAATCGGCAATAATGTTTTGGTCTAAATTTTTTGCACAGTTTAGAAATATATTTATTATCATACCTGTTTTCCATATATATTTTTGTATATACTGTTAACATTAACAAACATATTTGGAAAAAAACGTTGTGTCAACAATCCCAGGCTTGAGTTCCCGGAACCGTATCTCAAAAACTGTGAATCTGATACAAAAATTGATAATAACAATTTTTTTAGGACTCAATTTCTTGAGATTAGCAACTTTTCTAATTACTTGTCAGGTTAATGTTAGCAAAGATATTTTTGGCTACATCAATTTCTTTGGCTATTTTTTTAGGATTAGGGTTAAATTGACCAAATAGGAGTTTAGAACATGGGCTGTTTAATCGGTTTGTTGCATATTTTATAAAAATAATTAAAGAGAAATGATTCTTAACAAGTTCCAGCAAAACTATCCAGGCGACATAAAACAAATAAACGTGGAAAATAGAGCTTCCCTTGCACGTGCTAAATATCCTGAAGCATAAAATTGATAAAACGGATCCGCAATGGTCTGTCGGTTATGAAAAGGAAGCTCATGTTAGCGTCCGCATTTAATTTTCGCTCGCCACAGATACAAAGAATCAACGGTGAGTTGTTCAACGTATAGACGATTTGCACCAACAAATTGATTTTTTCTAAAATTAACGTTCTCGAATCTAAATTTACTCGGTGCGGCAATAAATCGACGACTCCTTAGAAGATTGAGGAGCCCATTAAACTAATATTTTGAAAATTTAATTTCGAATTGATAAACAAAATATTTTTCTTTCAAACCGATTTTCTTTTAATCCATTAAAGATTACATAAACGTAATCTTTCAGCTAATGACCTTTTCGAGGACGTAATCTAAGCCGAGTCCCTCGGGAAAGCGGAGGATAAATAACCCCAGTGACGTCATTTCGGTATACGAATGACGTCGTTTTTCTGGGTCGATATTACGGCCAGATTACGCGACTATTTTCTTAGATTTTATGGCGGGTGGTTTAAGTTTGCGCCAAGGGCAGTAGGCATATCAGTTTAACAAAAGAGAACAAAAGAGAGAGAGAGAGAGAGAGAGAAGTGAAAAAAACAATTTTAACACATCGGATTTCTGTCTTTTATGTGAAAAAAATTCCCTCCGTAAAGGCCCTTTGAAACGTAAAGCCACACAAACGTCAGCTTTTTCCTAAAACCCTATTTGACGCCTCCGAGGGGATGAAAAGGGCGGCCTAAGGACAACTTTAACCTGAGCCCTGACAGATGGATGTTTAACCTTCACATACGTTTATTTTTATCTCTCGCTTCGTTTCTTTTTTTATAAAAAAAAGGGCCTTGAGTCATTAAATGTGTAGCGACGTCATCTTATTTACATTATCGATGCGGTTCGTGACGTCAATGGTTTGATGCGAATAAAAACAGTACTTGAAGGCTATAATTGTTTTAACTCAATTACGTTTTAGAATTTTTTTGTGGGTCTTTTCTATCAAATCCTTGATATATAGTCTATGTAGTATGTGTCCAAAAGTTGACAGGTATTCATATTAGGTCTACCGTTATTATTATTGAAATTCCGGCTTGACCATTTAATTTCTCAAGAAAACTTGGGAGTCAATGAGCTTACTTTGACTTTATTTATTTATTTATTAACAGGTCAAGCTAATACAAAATTATGTAAGTAACTATGAAAACTAAACAAAAAAAAAGGATACAAACATTCTTTGATAATCAACTTAGTTTACAAGTAAAAGGCAGATAAAGCTCCCAGAAAAGGCTTAAAAGGTTGAAAGAAATCTTTAAATTAATCTGAAAGTATGTACTATGTAGCTCATTGCTTAGTTTTAGTGTTCGAGAAATGAATGAATTTTTGGCATAGTTTCCTTCTAGAAACGTGAGTGGAAATTTTGGATATTGCAGATGGTATATGTAAAGTGATTTGTGAATATATATCGATTTCTGATTTTTTCTGGCTGATAAGGTGTCAAGATCAAGTATTGAGCATAGTGATATATATACGTAAAATTATGTAAATGTACCTGTGGATATGAAATGTTTAGTTTGGGCTCCAGACAGCTACATATTCCAAGTGGGTTTTGACAAAGGCAAAGTACAGCGTTAATTATTAATAGAGGTACTGCGATTAAAATTCCTGGTACTACGTTAAATGAATCCTAGCAACTTTAGAGATTTATTAATAGTGTGTGTAGCAAAGTCTAGGCTAGACTTTTATCTGTTGCACATACTCATGGTTGTTTAGCCTTAAAGAATTTGATGACTGCGTTTAAAGATGTTGAGATTCATGCCATTGGCGTAGCATTAACGTTCCAGTTTATTAAGTTCTAGTTCAACAAACTCTTAAAACCCAGGTGAGACCTCTAAAGCACTCTTGAGGAGACTGCTGACGGGGAAGATGTGAAGTTGTTAACTCACACAATTTGAATTCTACCAGTAAGGTAGCTCCTCAACCAGCTGTAGCGTTTTTATTTTTCTGGCCGCTTATTAAAATAATAAGCTTTAAACTCGCAACATTTGTTAAATCTTTTAGTCTAAGATAAATAACAAAACAAATTATAACCTAATAACACAAATCTTTCTCTAGGCTTACGGTTTTACTGGTTGCCAGCATATGGCACAACAAGGCTGAAGCGAATGATTTATGAGTTTTAGAAATAGGATATCACTCTTGTCACGAGATGGCTCTACATCCAGTCAACAGTTAACCCTAAATCATAATTCCGAAAAGATAGAGCATGAGATAAAAAAAAGATAGATATAAATTAGAGCATGATCTATCTGGAAGATTCGAATCTTTATTAATATTCAAATCATACAAATCGTACTAACTTAAAGATTCGTTTTATGCGTAATAAAATTAAAACGTAGATATATAAAATACGTCGTCTCATACTTATTGTATAAATGTATTTATATAACATGATGCTAATAGTACGAATACGATACATACGAATTGCGATTGCCAATACAACCTAAACGTAGTTAGCAGAACTAGGACTGTTCGGTGCGATATGAATTTATACAAACCCAAAAGGGTTTTTACGATTCGTATAAGTCGACAGTACAATGAGATTCGTATCGTTGGTACGAATCATACGAATCCGACTATACCTAACTTTTACATATTCGGATTTGTTCGTATATCTACGTCATTCCGATACACGTCACTCGGATGACGTGTCCATACAACGAAAAATCATTATTTTTATTTTGGATTAAATTTTATTAAGGAGAGAAAGTATCAATCAACAATTGAAAATGCCTGGAATAAAACGACATATTACTATTCCGCTTGAAATTTGATATATAAAAAAAACTTAATAAAGCCTGGAAGAAAGTACTTCTAAAAATTGGGAAAAGAAACGGATCAATTCAAAGAAACCTCTCCCTGTTTGCGACTTATTCAATAATTCATCTGTTCTTGTGTGCGATTTTCCTTAACATATCCTATAAATTCCCCCCAATCGGTCATGGATGATAAATTAAAGCTTTGCTTCGGGGTGTTCTGTACTACTTTAGGAATCATCTTCAAGGATTTCTCGATTATTTCAGAACGTTTAGGACCTTTTTTTGTTTATGTATAGTCGCACACTTTCAATAATAACTGGAGAATTATTTGCTACTTATAAAAAATATTTTTTTCCTACGACTATTACGAAATAGGTACATTTCGATATAGTTTTTGGTAAAGAAATGGCTTCATTTAACAACAAGTGCGGGAAAGTTCATTCTCGCACTTGTTGCGAAATGAATACTTGAGGCGCCATCTAAAAGTCATACTTCAAATCTTGAATTAAGATGACTAGATTTAAAAACATAACCCTTATTAATTCTTCGCGTTGTCACTTTAACACCGTTATGTCATTTTAAGCCATGTCATTCTTCGAATTGACTAAACACAAATCTACACGAGTCCGAGATCACGAAACTTTATAGTAAGATGAATACATTTAACCAATTAAAGCTACAACGGAACCGTAATTCCGTCTACATCTAAACCCAACCTAGAAACGTTGACTTCCTAACCTACCTTCAACTTTGTATTTGTGTAATATTTTTATGCATTTTGACATCCAAACATTCCGAAGCTAAGAAAAATACTTCTATAAATATTGGCCAATACATTAAAAAAAAGTAAGTGTAAATTTAAATATTCTATTAGTTACTCCTATAGTTTTATGTTTTTTTAGTGACTGATACTGAAAGCAGTAGCGATTTTGATTTCACTGCTACTCCCCCGGAAATTGAAGAATTAGCGAAGGCGACTGCTGGTAATTTGTTGCCTGAACAATCGAAAATTTATACCTTAAACAATATGACATTTTCATGCAATGGCGAAAATTAAAAAGAACTAATTCGTTCTCCGAAAATGTGATTCTCGCCTATTTTAGCTTATTTTAGCTTATTTTCGCTAAGTCTAATAAAGCTTCAACACTATGGAAAGTGTATTCAGTGATTAGAACAACAATTAACATTAAACACAATACAGATATGTGAAAATATTCCAGGCTACGAGCATTTTTGAAAAAACAATCTGATGGTTATCGAGGAAAAAAATCAAAGATATTAACTGGAGAAGAAGTCAACCATTTTATAAATAATGCTCCAAATTATATTTATCTTGCTACAAAGGTACATACGTGTATTTAGACATATTTTTACCCACATATCCTAGATCTTTAAAATACTATAAACATGTATATAATAAACTCATTTTTTAGGTTGCTGTGATATTAGGAATTATGGGAGCTTGTCGAAGACAGGAGCTCTACTTAATGAAAGTTCAGGATATTGAGAACTTGAGGTCCGCTATAATAATAAATGTTCCTAATACAAAAACTAAAGTACCTAGACAATTTACAACCACTGGAAAGTTTTATACTTTATTTAAAAAATATTTATCTCTACGGCCACCAGATATTGCGACAAATAGTATCTTCATTAACTTTGAAAATGGACGCTGCATCAAGCAAGTGATTGGAATAAACAAACTAGGAAATATGCCTAAACAAGTGGAACAATTTTTGAACTTACCCATCCCTGGATTATACACGAGTCGTTGTTTTCGAAGAACATCTGCAACAATGCTTGTGGATTCTGGGGCGAATATAGAAATATTAAAAATACACGGAGGGTGGAAATCTACAGAAATTGCTGAAGGATAAATAGATAACTCATTACAAAACCGCCTAAATATTTTAAGTCAAATAATGTCCCAAATTAATGAAAATGAGGAACCAGCATCCAAAAAACCCAAATTTCAGCAAAAAAAAACAACAGGAACTACCAGTAGAGCTTCCTTGTGCAAGTGATAACTCCCAACAGCAAAACATATTTGCCTCATTAACGACTAAAAACATTGTGGCAATTTTTCTACCCTATGGATATATATTTTTTTTTGCCTCATAAATGCACGGCAGCTTTTAGTCTGGTGAGCGTGGTGGTGGGCAGATCATCCCTCCCTTTTTATACTTACTGATTTCATCTTTGGACGCCACTTAATTTAATTAAAGTTTATTAAATTTTATAATTAAAGATGTTGTTTATAATTAAGTAAATCAAGAAATTTAATTATGTTTTTTTTTTAAGCAATAGTCTGGACTGGTATTAACTTCAAGTAAAACGGTTTATTTTAATTTTTTAACAAAATTTATTTTATACCCTAGATGTCAACTGAAACATTGCATTCCGTGCGGTCAATAAAATACTTACAACTATTTACAAATGGTGGTGTGATAGTGATAAAAAAAATGGATAAAAAAGATACTGAAAATAGTGATAGTAACACTCAAATATCACAAAGAGAACGTGTAGCTCTATGGGTTTATATTAAATTAAAATGGGAATATGACATTAATTATATGACGTTAAACCTGGGGAAAATTCATGAATTCTCTGCGCAGGAGAAAAGGATTAAACGCACTGGGCTACTTATAAATCAAAACATGTGTACCAACAAAAATAAATACCACAATTAATCAAAATAGAATAAATAAATCATTAAACCAAGTTCATATAAGTATCATGAAATTTTACCAACTCCGCCACGCAGCTTAAACACTTCCTGCTCAGCGTTACTGCGTAGGAATGCTAGGGAAGCATTATCCAGCGATTGACAGGCCTGAAGGCATGGCCTTAGGTGGATGAGGATGAAGGTCAGCAGTCTGGAAGCAGCAAGGGTTGAAGGCAGGGCTCGGCATTGAAAATGGCGTCAAGCAGTATGGCAGCAATCAGCAAAGATTGAAGGCAGGGCTCGGCGTCGAAATTGGCGTCAGGCAGTATGGCAGCAATCACGTGGTTGGGGCAGGTAAAAGTAGACATAAGGACTAAGGACTAAGCAATAAGTAAGAAGGACCCCCCCCAAAAATATCAATCAAAGATATTTTGTGGCGTAGAATTATCAACCTTCGTTAAAGTTGATTGGGCAGCAACGCAGGACGAAGGAATCTGTGATGTCATGGGAAAACTCAAAAATCACAAAATCAGATAAACCATGCCCGTCAGCAAAAGGAAAACTACATCGGTAGATGCAGTGCGAAAAATAAGTAAGTTTAAAATATTAACACATCCCGAAATGGAAAACTTTACTTGATTCGCCCTTTTTTCTAGGCAAAATTAGAACGACTTGTCAGATCTTCGGTCGCACGCCAAAAAGAAAGATGGATGGGCATCAAGGTTCACCTTGGTGCTTGGTGACCTTCCACCACCGAACCATTGCCGTTGTTGCCAACGTACCTTTTACCAGGAAAAGGAATAGAGCTGCTAGGAAATCTACATAAATAATTATGTACGACTGAAGAACATAAACCAGGACCTATCAAAATCCTTCAATAATGATATGATTCTCAATCAATAACGATAATGATTTTAATTCATTTTGAATATTGAAAATAATAAGATCAGCCGCTTTTCCGTTCCAGCACAATATGGCAACTCTGAACCTTAACCCGAAGATCGATATGCGCTGATTGTTTAAAGCAAGGTCAAGTTAGACTGGATTTTGTTTATGCATTTTTTGATAATAAAATACTTAAATACAAACGTACACTGTGTTGTTAATAATAAAATATGTAACACAATATAAAAAACAGGTTTAATGATGTCGAAATAAATTAAAAGTACTTCAAGAGTCCATTTAATTATTTAAAAGTCCCTTGAGCTTTTAGGCAACACACAGTACATACTTTGTTTAAATTACGGATACCTCCGAAAGCGATGTTGCCGAGATTAACATAAATAAATTAGAATAATTAATAAACAATATTCTTTCCAAATTAAAGTAAACTAAATAAAAAGAAAGTATGTAGTATTTTTTTAAGATGATGCTAAGGGAACAAAAAAATGCTACAACATATCGGATTCCCCTAAAAATATTACAATTTAAAATTGTTCTGGAATTACAATAAATATATATAATAAAAACCATGAAAAATAAAAGCAAGCATATTATTTGTAATCTTTGTTGTTTTTTGATAGTTTTTGTTTGTTCAAGAATGAGAAATAAACATGTGATATAAGAAAAAAATTAGTTATTAAATTTACATTTTTAATTTTTTTTTTGGATTTTAAGTTTCTATTTGCTTTTACAAACTTTAATTAATTACTTTTTAATAATAATATATAATAATATGCAATAGTGGTACTTTTTTTGAAAAGGTAAAAATAGAAGTATCTGATATATGGATCTGATGTAATTGACTATAGTGACCCTAAGAAAAAAAGTTGATGATGAACTCTAAAAGACAAAACGTCGTATCATCAATTTTAAATTACCATCATGAAGGGCGAAAAAAATGGCTATGAAAAAGTTTATTTTTACTATGTTCTGCGACTTTACATTACAGAAAATAATTTAAAAAATTTTTTGGTTTATTCGGATATCTCCGGAAATACTCGTAAGTTTTAAATTTTTACAAAACATTTTAAAAAGTCTTAAACTACGCTATTTTACCCTAATTTTACTGACCTTTTATCTTTGAATTTTTACACTTAAATTTGGGACACCCTGTTGTTTTATTTGATAGTCGTAGAAAAAGTATAGTCTATAACATGTGCGATCATGTGCGAACTCGTAGAGTCGTTCCCCTCGCCTAACGGCTCGGGCAACAAACCTCTCTACTCGGGTAGAATTTTGCTTATTTCGCACTTGTTATAGAATATACTATTCCATACACTCAAACTGATAAATACTGCGTCAATCTCTAGCTTCTTGAGCGTATTCTCTGCCACTCCCTGGAAATAATCGTCTTTATCTCGGACAAATTCGATGTGAAACTTTGAACTGTTTCCATTTGGTTTTACCGACACTTTTTTAGTAATTTTCTTTTTTGATTTTTTGAAAATTTGAATTTTCCTACAAAATTTGAAAATTTTTTATACACTCTCCTTACTTAAAGCATTTTCTACGAGTTGGAGCTAATTTTTGAGGAATCTAATGCTTCACCTTATGGTAATTTTGTTTTTTGATTTTTTTGAGGTAAAAATTTGGGCCGTTTCCAAAAAATTGCCTATTACTACTTTAATATGTAATTTAGGGCAAAAAGGTATTCTAGCTTTTTTTAGGCACCCTTACATAGAATAGTAAATACAGCAATTTTCCTAATCATTTCAGAGGAAATTTGGAAATAATTAAAATCGGTTTTCGTGAACTTTCTCGAAAGTGGTCATAGATAAAATTGTGGAATATTTTGCAAATTGTATTTTTCCTCTCAGGCCCAGAAATTTGAAATAACGATTTTTCTCTCAGCCTCATAGGTTTTCTAAAAAAAAATTAAAACCATTTTTTAGAGAGTTTCCCTGTGTTATCCGCTGTAAATTTTGGGCAAAAAATCGATTTTTTCGATTTTGCATTTTTAGTTCTGGAAAGAATTTACAGCAAAATTAACAAATTTTCCTCTCCTAAAGGATTTTCTAGCTAATACTTTTTTGAGTTTTTTTAATGCTTTTTCCTGCCTACTGCAGATTCCAGTGCTTTCTGACCCGGAAAGCTGGTACCTGTTTAGGGTCCCCTGTTCAGGGTTATGGATGAAGAAGATAAAAGAAAAGCCACAGATGAGGAAGAGCTTCTGAATGATTCGGTCTTTATCAAAAGCTTGGTATCCTTTTTCCTACTTTCTTGTTAAGATACAATAATAATAATGTATTTTTATTTAGCATAAAAGCTACAAAGAAAATAATAAAAATTTATAATGTAATTGCATATACAGGGTGTTCATTTAAAAACTTCCCACCACGGATTTAGCAAAAACCACTGTTTAAAAAAAAACGCCGAAACACGTCAAAAGTTTTGTCTAGAGGGATAACTCTCTAACCTAAAATTACTTCACCCTCTGCCCCCCAGGGTCATCCCCTTAAAAATTTTAAATGGCAAGGGTATCGAGTAATAGCTTGTTTAAAAGGTCTTTCGAAGTCTTTTATTTTGACGTTTGATTTTTTTAAATCGGTCGATTCGTTTTCGAGAAATTTAGAATAATCTTTGTTTATCTATTTGTTCAGATAGAAAACAAAAACATTAAAATAGCAGTTTTTATTTCAATAAGTATTCAAAATGTTGCCCGTTTTTGGCCAAACAATGATATAGGCGATGTTCAAATTCCCGACGGACATTTTCAAAAACATGTTGTGGGATATCATGGCAGCTGTCGATGATGCGTTGGCGAAGTTCATCCAAACTTTCAGGTTGGGGAGTAAACGCAATAGATTTCAAATGACCCCATAGAAAAAAGTATAACGGCGTTATATCAGGAGATCTAGCAGGCCATTCTATAGGCCTCCTTCGCCCTATCCATTTATCTGGAAACTCGTCGTCTAGCCATTGCCGAACGGGAAGAACATAGTGAGGAGGAGCGCCGTCTTGCTGGAAATATATTTCAGACGACGAGTTTCCAGATTAATGGATAGGGCGAAGGGGGCCTATAGAATGGCCTGCTAGATCTCCTGATATAACGCCGTTAGACTTTTTTCTATGGGGTCATTTGAAATCTATTGAATACTTTAAGGAGTTTTTTTCAAATATTCAATGGAAAGGTGCACTGGCTAAGTGCTTTGTAAATATATTTCAGGGGTATACATTATCAATATTTATGAAAAATTGTAGATAAAAATACAGTTGAGCATAATAGTCATATATATAATGCTTAATAATATGCCGGTTCACCCCTAGGTTCGGTAAATTCATGGATCGTATGGTGAACAGTTTGATGTTTGATGTTTTGCCACAAAAGATTTGACAATTATTTTTTTAATTAAATGTGAATTTAGCTAATAAATCCACCAAGCACAAGCTTATATGCTTTTACCCATTTAAAATAATATTTAAGTTTTGAAACCTAATCAAAAGTTTTCAACCCCTTGTAAAGAGTGAATTTACCGAATAAATTAATTAAGTATAAGCTTGTATGTACCTTTTTATCCCTTTAAAGTAATATTTAAATTTTCAAACCTAATCAAAGTTTTTAATTCCTTTTAAGTGTGAATTTAACGAATAAATCCACTAAGAAATGTAGTACTTAACCTCTTAAATTTAATTTTATTTGAATAAACCCATAAAAGAAAGCAACCCTTGAAATTAATACCTAGAAAACGTTCCTATTATAATTTCGTGTGTTTTTGGCTTAAACATTTGTCATCGCCTGTTGATACAAGAAAATAAATAGATAAATAAACAAAGAAAAAGTGTAACTAATAAAAACTTAAACATACACTAGAATGACATGATTTTGGTAAAAAGTGAAAAATAACAATAAAAAACAAATAGCACAACGTACTTAACGGACGCAAAAAATGGAATGAAGTTCGAAATAACGAACTTCTATTCATGTTACCTTTCGAGCCTCTCATTAGCTGATAGCAATCACGTGGTCCCAACGGATCCGTAATTACGTACCAATGTGGATTCAGGTTTAAAGGATGTTTTTTTCAATTTATAGCTTTGTTGCCGTTTTTTCGTAATGTTTTCTTTTTACTTCTGATTAAAAGCCTTTGGTAGTGTGTTATATTGGTTATGTTTGCCATCATTGTTAATAATGAGTGAGAATTATCATATGAAATTGTAGCCTAGCAGGATCGATTATCGACCATTTTTGTTCTTTTTCTTAAGCATTATTTTGTATTTTTTCAACTCAGATATTTTCTAAATTGAAAGTAGCGAAATTGACATTCTGGATGTATTGGCCAAAGGGTTTAATGGCCATTGACATGCTTCCTTTTTAGATTTATGGAGACTTAATTTCTTATTGTTTTCTTAAAGATAAATTCGCATTCGCAAGATTCTTTTACAATAAAAATAAATAAAATACCATGTAGAGCAAAAAAGAAAGTATTAATGTTACAATAAATAAACAAAAATCCTTAAAAAATATAAAAACTTATTATTATTAAAACTTAAATTAAATAGATATTTTCAGATATTTAAATTATTAATTGATGAGTAATCAGCTTTACATTACATAGGTAAAAACTAAGAGAGCAATAAGTATTAAAGTGTAAAAATAAAGTATGTTTAGTCACATTTTTCGTTATTTTATTTGTTTTATTTTTATTAAAGCTGGCTTTCAAGAATTTCTACAAATGTAAAAACATCAATATTGGTAATTAATGAAATCAGAATAAACAGTTTACAAATATATAGTAAAAACAGTCAATTAGATACATAAATTGTTGCATAGCATGATAAAGTCATAATGAAGGCAGATAAGAGGGACCAGTTATCGGCACTTCCAATCTTCTGTGAAAGAGCCCTGATGCTTTAGCTAACTAAACGTCAACCACATCTTTAACTGACTTTCAGTGCCCATCTTAAATTTAGGATTTGCTTGCAGACATTTAATAAAAGTATTACCATTAAAAAATGAATGTAGTAAAGATTCCAATTGCAAGTACAAATAACTTATAATTGTATTAAAATGTAATTGTACAAAAAAACTATATACAATACCAACGGTCACATTGTTGAAACCCAAATAATTACATTCGTTTAATTAGAAATAGATTATACATTATTTCAAGAGCCCAAAATACAATTATACAATTAAATTATATAATATAATTATAGAATGCGAACTGTGTAGATCTAATGCTTCATGCGGTAGAACAAAACGTGTATCTTTATTAGAGTGAGACTTAATGTTTTTTTTTTTGCTTATACAAACAATTAAATCCTTTAGCACGCATTACAGATTTATTAGCATCTTTTACCTTCTGTTTAGTACATGGTAAATACCCACCCTAATACATTTTTGTAATTTTTAGCCCTAAAAAAATTATTAAAATATAGTAAACCTAATAATGCAAATAATATTATTGAAGTATGCTCAAATGGCAATAAACTCGGGTATTTTAAGAGCAACAATTAGTCTTGGTACGGTTTTTATTTTCCGGATAAAAGAATTTTTCATTGTTATAAACAACAAAATGCTTAAACAAGTGAGATTAGGTACATATACTACTTTCCAACTTGTTTTTAGATTTTGGAATTAAGGCGCCCTCAATAGATCTTGTACCTGTTTCGCTCACAAATATCCAGCCTTTTTATTGCTTCAAAATTAACTAAAGAACATATATTAATACTACTTAGATAGGAAACTCCCATAAGGGCCAATAGAACACTGAAAGTCGATTGACTGTTGCGTCCTCTGAATTTCGAGGAGCAGTACTAACCGGAAATGAAAATGGGTTTGTAACGTTATAATAGCGGGTAATTTAAAATTTGATTATGGCGCCAAATTTCAATTTCGTTCTACTATACCGTGCGCTTAAAATTAATGGGAAATGCGAGTTCTTTCAGAAATTATAGTACGCAAACAGAAAAAGGGACAAATCGAGGAATTTATATTTAATATGGAGACAAAATAAGTCCCAACTTAACACTTTTTCAGATAGATTGGAAAAAAAAATGGGACTTATTTAGTCTCCATATTAAATATAAATTTCTCGCTTTGTCCCTTTTTCTGTTTGCGTACTATAATTTCTGAAAGACCTACTTACTAGATGGTTTCAGAAATTATGCTTAAAATATTTATAAAATGTACTACTATATTATGAGAAGAGATTATAGCAAAAAATTATAAAAAGCAAAAGTTATACAATACAAATTAACAATTGTACACACTTGTTAAAACATTAAATAAAATATAAAAATTCATCCAAACTCCTTAATGTATAAACTTATAGCTTTAATTAGGAACATTGTTGTGTGAAGAATAAACTTTGTAAGTTAGGGTTTATTTAGGGTGTTACAAAGAGTAAATATAAAAAGGTCAATAAAAATTTAATGAAATTACCAAAAAAATACTGCATATTTAATTTACCAGTAATGTTCCTTAGTTAATATTATAAATTAAATAACTATCAACAAATTAGCAATGAAAGAGAAATAAGTAGACATTATAGCAGCAGAAACAAAAAAAAAAATTTACAATTTATACAATTAAAATTAACAGTTTTACATACTTGTTAAAATATTAAACAAAATATAAAAATATTTCCAAATTCCACAATATATAGAGTTTACACAGGGTGTGACAAAAAGTTATAGTAAATGTACAAAAGCAATAAAATTTCTATAAAATCACCAAGGAATTATTTCTCCTCAATTCACTAGTAGTGCTCCTTACTAAATATTATAAGAAAAATACCAACAAATCAGTAATAAAAGAGGCAATAGGTAAATATGTTAAAAGTAAAATTTACAGGAGTGACAATATATAGAAACAAGATGAATTCTGCTCCGTATTGAGCTTCACTTGGTGATTTGTTTTGTATTCCAATGTCTAGAAATCATATTTCGAACTATTAATATCTAATTTCTAATCATTCAAAAAAAAAAATCTTACCCCATTTTGTCCGCCTAGGATCCTATGATTACTAAAGACATAGGTGCTTAACTGTATGTGATCAAAAGTAGTCAGATCTATATAATCGTGATCTAAAAAAAGACATTTTAAATGGAATCTCAAAGAAATAAAAATATATTATTTTATTGATTTCAAATATATCATACAAAATATTTGGCCACACAACAGTAGTGTCAGTCTAAGAGACACATTACTAACTTAAGTATAATAAGATAAAACTAAATTATTAATAGCTTAGTTTAACCCAAGCAATTTATCATTAAATTAAACTTAAGCTTACACTCTGGTGAGGTCACTTTCTACGAAGACTATTCTACTTAACTTGTATTAAGCCTGGGAGATTAACCGAAGGTATGGCATCTGGCTTAAGGCCCTTGCTTGAATTGTGATTGAATGAATGTGGAGTAAAATAAATTGCTCATGTATATGATTATTTATTTGTTGTTTTGTTGTTCCTGACTTTTGTTGTTTATATTTGCACTTGTCATTTTCACAAAAAAAGTTCATTGCAATAACTATTTATGCAAATACAATGTCGCCAATGTCTATATTCGATTCAAAGCTTCTACTGTTTTTATCTCAGTTTCTTTACAACAATGTAATTCACAATTTTTTTTTAAATTTCCTGAATCCCACGTGTCAAATGGAAATTAATCACAGCTGACCCACAACACATTGAACTAAACAACTGAAAAAATGTTGTGCAAAATATGAGAACAGATCAATTTGTTAAAATTTTTCGTAAAATTTGATTAAAGAAACTTAGTTTTCCGACAAAAGTGAAAAGAAAGCCCGTGTAAGCTAAAGAACTATGAAAAAAAGCCGCATTTTATATCAAATAATTTAATGCTTGACAGTCCGTGCACCCTCGGTAAAAGCGGAACATGTTTTTGCATGCTTAGCGCCATCTAAATTTCGAGGAGTAGAAGCTTTTTAGCGTAATTTGCCCGAGCTTTCAAGGCCCTGCTAATAAAAAGGTAAAAAAACACTTTATTCACAAAACGCAAACATATATAGGAATGATGTAAATAGGGGATGGTAAATGGATATGTACGTGTATCGATGCTATTTGGAATTTTGATATACGGGATCAAAAATCTATTGTTTTTCTTTTGTGGCTCATTCCCATGTAGTGAATAGGTATGGTAATTAATTATGAACGAAGTAAATAAGACAAATTTAAGTATCGGAGACGTATTACACTAACTTATAATGTTTACTATATAATAATAACTCTGTATCGATATTTATTTTTTTAAATTAATATCGATAGTAGTAGTATAGTGAAAGAGAAAGCATGTTTTTAACAATACAAAAACTGAGTTAGAGAGTGTGACAGGGAGTTAACGAATTTTATAGGATTTGTTTATGCGAAGTTTGTTCATAAAAAATATGATTGCTCGTTTTTTTTAAGAAATAAATGAGTTCGAATTGTAAACACTAATAGGTATTGTATTCGAGCAAAAAAAACTATAAATATAACAATATACGTAAACGATAATTAATTCTAAAATGGTATATTAACTGCAAAAATGAAATATATATTTTAAAATATAGGTACGACCCTTCACAAACAAATTTGAAAATTTTATATTTCCATATGCCTTAATAAACAATAGAAAAAGTTGAATATTCTCTGCACATCTGGTAAATATATGGCAGGAATATTGCTTCATCATATATTCATGATATTTCGCATATTCGTGTGATATTCCAGTCATATTGCAATATATTTTGTCATGAAATATAGGTGACATATTCCACGGATATTGAGTAGCGGCTGGGTTGTTTGCTGATGAATAAGTAGTAGAGCAAAGAAAATGTCTAAGGTTAGAAAGCTTTAGAAGATTAGATCATGACTGAAACTTTCATATTTCTCTAATGGTAAGTCAGGTGTTAAATAAACACATCTCATCTAATGTTTTCCTGTTCCTATTTTTACAAAGACCAGTTCAACATTTAGTTCTAGAATTAGGAATATTGAAATTCTTGCTTTATAATTGAATTCTTCCGGAAAAAATTAGCTGAAAATAAGTATTTTTCATACTTCATCCAGATTTAATAACATTGAAACTCTGTTGTCACCATCATTTTTTTAAGTTTGCGAAATCCACTTAATAATATCATTCCATATAACATATTTCAAAAAGTTAATGATTCACGTCTTTAGCCGCATAAAAGCTCCTTTGTGTGACAACCGTTTTCCTTTAAGAATTTCATATTCGACTCACGTCCGCCTCATAAATTTCAGGCTCACGCGAATTATCATTTATGTGGCAGCTTTTCCAGAAGTTTTATCCTTTTCATACCAGGAAACGATAGATGTGAACTTCTTAATACACAGGGTGTCCCAAATTAAAGAAAATATATATAAAAAAATTGACGCAATATAATTAAAAGTATACTTGGGATTTTTTGATTTTTGCTGGAGACTGGTTTGGATGGCTTTTTTAATTTTATTTCTCAAAACTGTAAGATACATAGACTATATATGGGGGCGTCATAGTACAATAAAACATAATTCTAAATTCTTATAGTAGTAACTAAGGCTAAAATTATAAAGAAATTAATCGAGATTAATATTAAAGAACGTGATTCTAGAAACTGAGATTCAAAATAATACACGAGATGTTCACCCAAGCGTAAATCAGCAACGACGCCAACGACTGACTTACGCATGTTTATTCATCTCTCTCTCTAACAAAAAACGTCAAACTTTAACTTACAGTGTTGCCAAGAGTATCTGGAGAGCATGCTAATTTATTGATACATGAAATTTAATACCCCCACTTATCAATATAACTACAACTTCACAACACCTAGCCTTAACATTAAATCATATTGCTTTTCTGAAACTAAACTTTTCGTTAGAATATCTGCAGGCATAACATCAGTTCTTAAATACCTCAAGTCTATTACTTTGTCCATAACAGCCTCTCTTACAAAATGATGGCGTATATCGATATGCTTACTTCGTTTATGGTAAACATGATTTGCAGATAAATTAATCGCACTCTGGTTGTCATTGAACAAAATTATACAAGGAACTACGCCAATCAAATCAGTAAATAAACCTCGCAAATACATGGCTTCCTTAGTAGCCTCAGAAATAGACATGTATTCTGCTTCGGTTGATGACAGAGCCACAGTTTTTTGTTTTGAGCTTTCCAATGAAACTAAAGACCCACTCAATTTAAAAGCATAACCTGTGTATGACCTTCGGTCCAAAACATTTGCCCCCCAATCTGCATCCAAAAGCCTTGTAACTCTGTTCCATCATCACAAAACTTTTACCAATGTTTTAAATATTTTAAGACCCTTTTAGCACTTTTCCCGTGACTCTGATTATAAACAGTATTAAATTGACTTAGAAAGCTTACTGAAAAAGATATATCAAGTCTTGTCATCACTGACAAGTACATAAGACTTCCTATCAATCTCTGGTATGGAACCTGCACCCTATCAAAACTACCTTTGACAGCCTCATCGAAATTAACTTTAAATTCCATAGGGGTCTGGACTGTTTTGGCATCCAACATATTAAACCTATCAATATTTGAAGTATATACTTTCTTTGACTCAAAGTTATAACACGATTTTTAATATCGTAGTCAACTTGCATGCCCAAACATTCCTTGATTCTCCCAAGATCTTTAATCTTAAACCTTGACCATAATTCTGTTTTTATCCTGCTAATTTCCTCTACACTGTTAAAAAAAAAAAAAAATCATCCACAAACAATATTATAGCAGTTAAAAACTCATTTTCTTTCTTAATATAGACAGGGTTCATGCTTGGACCTATGATATCTCAATTCCAACAACACATTATTGACTTTATCGTTCCAAGCCCTTGATGCTTGTTTTAAACTATAGATGGCTTTTTTTAACCGGAAACACTCATTTGGGTTATCATTGGCACCTGCCTACCCTTCTGGCATTTGCATAAACACATTTTTCTTCAAATGCCCATTTAGGAATGCTGTTTTCACATCAAGATGTTCTATGTCTAAGCCTAACTTAACTGACAATCCAAATAATAATCTTAATGTAGAATAGCGCATAACAGGTGAGAAGGTTTCGTCATAGTCAATGCCAGGTCTTTAAGAACACCCTTTAGCCACTAATCTGGCACGATATTTAACCTCACCCTCACAATTGACTTTCTTTTTAAATACCCACTTATTTTTCACTACCGAACTATCAGCAGGCCGACACTTCCCAGGCTTCATTTTCCTTAAAGCTTTGGATTTCATCTTGCATAGCCTCTTTCCACATCTTTGCATCTGGCCTGGTCATAGCCTCCTCTACTGTAGCCGGATCTTCAAGTCCCTGGTCTTCAACACACAGGTATGTGACATAATCCTCCAACACCTTGGGTTTGGGCTGCCTCTTTGAAGACCATGGCTCTGGAACCCTCTGCCCGACCATCTTACTTGTAGGAACATAATCCGTGTCACTGTCCTTCGAGCTGTCCCTGCTGCCACCTTCATAGTCTTCAAAACTCTTCTCCGACTCCACTCTGACTTGTCCTGCACACTGGTGTCTCAGAAATCTTCATTAGTGCCTGAAGCCTCACCTGCCTCCACTGAAGTAGATACTTCTTCTGGAACAATACATTCTTGTATGTTGACTTAAACTGTATCCTGAGTGTCTTCTATTATTGGCACATCTCGTCGAATAACCACACTATTGGTTTCAGGGTCAAGCAACCTGTACCCTTTGCTCTCTTCACTATATTCTACAAGTATGGTCTTCTTAGCCTTTTTATCTCACCTTAGCCGGGTCTCCTTGGGAATATGAGTCATCACAGTGCTACCAAAAATGCGTAAATGCTTAATATCTGGCTTACGGTTGAACCACACTTCATATGGAGTCTTGTTGTCAGGCAGTTCAGTTGTCACAGTCCTGTTTTGCAAATATGATGCAGTACTTACTGCTTCGCCCCAGAACTTCTTATCGAGGTTGGTGTCGAAGAGCATGCACTTTGCCTTCTCGATTAGGGTCCTGTTCAGCCTTTTAGCAGAACCATTTTGCTCCGGGGTATATGCCACAGTCTTCTGGTGAATAATGCCTACTTGTCTTAAGTACTTGTCAAATACATTGCTACAAAATTCACCCCCATTATCACTCCGCAAAATCTTAATTTTCTTTCCAGTTTGATTCTCGACTAAACTTTTAAAATCCTTAAAAGTTTGAAAGATCTGATCTTTTGTTTTAACAAAATAAACAAAAATCATTTTGCTGAAATCGTCTTGGAAAGTTAAAAAATACCTAGACCCCCCAAGAGAAACTTTCTTCATGGGCCCACAATGATCTGTGTGAACCATCCCTAGGATGTCCGAAGCACGTCCACCTTTGTCAGGGAATGGTAAACGACATTGCATACCTTCATTGCATGTTTCACAGTTATGTTTGCTTACAGCTATTGGCCCCTTACACAGCATACCCTCCACAGCACCATTGGTCATCTTCTTGAGATCATTTACCCCCAAATGCCCCAGCCTGCGATGCCATGTTTGGCCAGAAACTGTGGCCAAAAAACACTGCCCTGGAACTTCTACATCCAATTTGTAAATGTTATCGATTAACTTAGCCACAGCAATAAACTGCCTTTTCTCATTGTAAATACAACATCCTTCAGAGCTAAAAACTACTTTATTTCCCTTGCTAGTTAACTGACTTACCGAAAGTAGGTTGGTAGCGACTTCAGGGACATATAAAACATCTTTCACTTGGATATCAAATGTTTGGTCGCCTACCCTAGTCTTCACATTTACTTACATTTCCTGGACATTCTACAGAAACTTTGGACTTGTTCGCAATTAAAATTTGTTTTGGCCCAACAGCACTCTTCACATCATACAGCCAATCCTTATTACAGGTCAAATGGACGCTTGCACCGCTATCCAAATACCACTGGATTGCTCTAAAACGTCCGCTCAAAAAAGCCGCACTAAAAACATTTGTAGCCCCCGATTTAGGATTGTTTTTAAAACTGGACAGTTACTTTTAAAATGCCCCATTTGTTTACAACGGAAACACCTGACTTTTATCACTTGACTTTGACATTGCCTGTCTCTGTCACCTCTGTCACTGTCAACGGGTCTTGACGTACCAGCGTTGCCATATTTCCTTGTCTGCTTCTGACTTCTAATGCCGATAAGAGCACACCCTGCTTTACCATCTTCCATTTCAAGAAGCTTTGTTTTTATGGAGTCCGAGGTTATAAGCATACCACTATGCTCTATGGCCATTATCATGGGTGAAAATCTTTCAGGCAAACCTGCTAAGAGCAAAGAACCGATCCATTCTTCATCTATATCGAAACCTGTCCCGCGCAACCTCTGCGCCGTTTCAATAATATGGTTGACGTACGCCGCCATGTTGTCCATGTCATCCAACCTCGCCGATATTAACGATCGTAACAAGTTAATCCTTCTTGCAAATCCAGCGTCATCGTAGAGAATTTTCAATTTTTGCCACAATTCCCGCGCTGTTTTTGCCTCTTTTATATGAATAAACAGAGAGGAATCCATGGTCAGGATTATTTTGGCTCTTACTTGCCCAATTTTGACCTCGTCACTTTCACTGCCCTCGACGCATTTCTGCAAACCCTCGAGAATCAAGACGTTTTCGACCGCGAATGCCCACTCGGAGTAATTTTCCCGGCCCTTTAACTTAGGCACATTGGCTATATAACTGCCTGAAGCCATTTTCACTAGTTAAAATACTGGGCTTACCGAAAAAACCGACACTACCGACTTGGAAACTTTAGGGACTGGGCCCATAACCTATTAAAAAACGTGATTCTAGGAACTGAGATTCAAAATAATACACGAGATGTTCACCCAAGCGTAAATTAGCAACGACTTTTTTTTTTTTTTTTTTTTTTTTTTTTTTGGGTCGGTGGAGAAATTCTTTATGAACACTGGTTACGCGGCGCCGCCCCCAGTAGTGTGGGACTCAGTGTCGAGTCTGTCTCGTCCTATACCCACTAAAACTCCACCGCTGGGTGGTGCCTTGTGGCTCCCTACACTGCGGTCTGCTAAGAAGCAGTCCTATTGTGTCCCATATGTTTAGTCCCACAGGTTCAATTCTGTAGCTTCAAGGAAGTCCAGGATTGTGCCCAGTGGTAGATTTCTTATACCCTCTAGTGCGGGTTTCTCTTCCCCCAGGAATGTTGCCCTGGTTTGATTAAATGCTTCACAGAAGCACAGTATGTGAAGAGTTGTTTCGTCCTCCTCATTGCATCCCCTACATAGCGAGGTAACTGATTTCCCTAGCGTATGCAGGTGTTTCCTGCTGGGTGCATGGCCTGTAAGTAGCCCTGCGACCTTTCGCAGTTGTTGTCTGGAGAGGCCCAGTATGTTCTCACCCTTCTTGAAGGGTGGGCTGCCTATAAGTTGTTTGGATTGTTCCATCTTTGGCAGCTGCTCCCAGTAGAATTTGTTCTGATTTGTTAGCCAGTTGCCGATTTCCCTCTTCCAGGTCTTATCGCTGACATAACATGTTGGTTCAGGGCCTACCAGGCTGTTGCTGGCTCCCTGGGTTGCAAGTTGGATAGCCCTTCTTGCAGCCTTATTGTTGCCCATATTCTCTGCTAGGATTATCTCTGGCCTATTTTGCGCTTCGGCGAGGTTCCTGAGATCCTCCCAGCAGCTTTGCACAGTCCTTGACTTAGTCTCGAACTGTTGTAGTGCAAGTGTCGCAGCCTGGTCTCCTGTGAAAATTGCGAAGGTTTTGCCTCTTGGCAGCCCTTCTCTCATCAGTTGGACACAGGTTTGAATTCCTATTATGCTTGCCTGTAAATTTGTTGTTTCGAGGCCCAGGTTTAGCATAAGTTGTCTGCCCTGTTGTTCGTCCTCCACCATGCCCACAGCTACCCCGATCTTGGATCGTTTGGTTGCCGTGTGCCATACTGAGTAACCTCTTTGCCTGAGCCTGTTCGCTTCTGCGTCCAGTGGTCCCCTTTTTTCTTTGATGATAAAAGGTTTGTCTAGGTATGTGACCTTGGTTCTGTCTGTTCTTAGGGCCAGGCGCCCAAGGTCCTGTATCTTGTCAAATAGGGCATTGTGCCCATCTTTCGATAGGATTGTTGCGCCATTTGACAGCAGTCTTTTCGCCCCCGTTATAGATAGCTTCAGCCCGTACCACTAAGTGTAGCGGGCTTAGTCCTATCAGGTTCTCTAGGGCAGCAGTCGGCGTTGTTGACATTGCTCCTGTTATGCCCAGACATGCTATTCGTTGTGTTTTGTTGAGTATCTGTATTACAGTCCTCTTTTGTGCCGCATGCCACCATATAGGTGCTGCGTATGTAATGATGGGTCTAACCATTGTCGTGTACATCCAATGTACCATTTTTGGTGACAGTCCCCATGATCTACCGAACATTCTCTTGCAGTACATAAGAGTTTTCGTGGCTTTATTTGTAGCTTGGATTACATGTTTCTTGAAGCTGAGTTTTTTATCCAGGGTTATACCTAGATATTTGACCTCGTATTCAAGTCGCAGATTTTCTCCATAAAATTTTATGTTTCTAATGGGCTCTAGTTTCCTTCTTTTGGTAAAGGAAACCAGAGTAGTTTTTGTGGGGTTTACCCTTAGTTGTTCTTCCTCACACCAGTGCTCGACAGTAGTCAGGGCTCTTTGCATTTTTTCGAATACATAAGCCTGACTACCCCCTCGTGTAAGGATGACTATATCGTCAGCATATCCTATAGCAAGGATAAGCTGCCTCTCCAGTCGTATCAGCAAGCTGTCCGATACAAGGTTCCACAGCAGCGGTGACAGTACGCCCCCTTGCGGTGTTCCCCTGCACACTTTGGCCTTAACCGTTGTGCTGTTGAGATTTGCTGCTACTTTCCTATGATTTAGCATTTGGGTTATCCAGCCGCCAATCATGGGATGTATTCCTCGTGCTGCTATCGCACGGTTGATTGAGTCATATGATGTATTGTCGAATGCTCCCTCAATATCTAAGAAAGCTCCTAGGGCGATCTCTTTGTTGTTCAGAGATTGTTCGACCCTCTGGGTTATCTCGTGAATCGCTGATTCACAAGATTTACCTGTTTGGTAGGCATACTGGTGTCGATGTAGAGGGTTGACCCGTAATACATTGTCCCTGATATGCCTTTCTATGAGCTTTTCCTCTGTTTTTAGGAGGAATGATGTAAGGCAGATTGGTCGGAAGGATTTAGGTTTCGCATAGGAGTCGCGTCCCGTCTTTGGTAGAAATACTACTTTTGCTTCCCTCCAACTCTCTGGTATATGCGCCGTGGCTAGACTTGCCCGCATTATTTTACATAGTGCAGGCAGCAGCAGTTCGCTACCCCGCTGTAGCATGACTGGCATTATGCCATCCATTCCGGGAGATTTAAATGGTTTGAAGGAATTTATCGCCCATTTAACCTTCTCGTAGGTTATTACCTTTTTCGCTAGTTCCCAGTGTTCCCTTTTGCCCCTGTTCGGAATGATAGGAGTTGGGTCCTGGGTATGTTCTGGTTGGTGGAGAATTTTCGATCCCGGAAAGTGCGTGTTCAGCATTAAGCCAAGCGTTTCTTCCTCGGTTGTCGTATATTCTCCATCGGGTTTTAGACAAGAGCCTAGGGTTTGTCGTGGCCCTTTGGATATTGCCTTGTGGAGTCTAGCATATGCTGGTGTCTCTGTTAGGTCCCGGCATAGCTTCCTCCACCCTTCTTTCTTTGCTCTTTTTATAGCATCATTGTACCTGGTTAAGTGTTGTCTGTATAGATTCCACTCGCCAGTTCTTTTGGCTCTGTTAAAAAGCTTTCTTACTGTCTTCCTTAGCTCGCCCAATTCTTGGTTCCACCATGAGGTGTTCCCTGCTTGACGCGGTTTGCTTAGTGGACATGAGTTTTCAAAAGCAATTTTAATAGCCTCAGTGACTGACTCTGTCAGCACTTCGAGCTCTACATTGTCTTTTGCCTCCGTTGGACAGTTTTCCAGTTCGCGTCCTAGTATCTCATTGAAGAGGTCCCAGTCCGTTTTCCTGGCGTTCCTGTAGGTCTTTGGATTTGTATCCATAGATTCTAGATCGAATCTTATGTACCTGTGATCCGACAAACTTGGTTCGTCAGATACATGCCATTTTTTAACGAGGTCGCAGATGCGTCCCTTGCCAATGGTTAGATCAATTACTTCTCTGCGGAGTATGTTGACGAAGGTCGGTTCCTCCCCCACATTAAGTATATTTAGACCGGAGGCAGCACAGTAATTTAATAATGATTCGCCCCGTTTGTTTGTTCCAGTGCTTCCCCAGATAGTGTGGTGAGCATTGGCGTCACAGCCTATTATAAGGTTTTCCAATCTTTGATGGTCTATCAACCTCCGAACTGTTGTCGGAGGTGGTTCCCCTTGTTGATCGTGCGGAAAGTATGCTAATACTATTATTGTATCGTAGCTCCTCTCCGCTGTTTTGATTTGTACTTTGACCGCCGCTGTGTCCCTGTCACAAAACTCCCACAGCGGTGTGGCCTCTATATCTTTTCTTATAAAGATACAGCTTCTTAGGTTAGGTCCCTCTTTTGGGTCTGACACTAGTCTCCCGTTGAGGTTTCCTAGTCCCCTTATCTGGCCCCTATAAGTATAAGGTTCCTGAATCAGGGCTATCTGAATATTGTTGTCGGCTATGCATTTTTGTAAGGCCGCAGTGGCTGCTTTGCAGTGGTGGAGGTTAATTTGTATCAGCCTCGCACCCATTGCGGAGAGCGATTTTAGGAAGAAGAAGAGGTTCCCGGCAATCCCTCTGTTTCCATAGGGGTTGCCTGGTCCCTCTTCTCTTTCTCTTGGCTGCCGGCCAAGAGTCTAATTTTTATGCTGCCAAAGTTGAGGTATAGCAACGACTTACTTACGGATGTTTATTCATCTCTCTCTCTAACAAAAACGTCAAACTTCAACTTACAGTGTTGCCAAGAGTATCTGGAGAGCATGTTAATTTATTGATACATGAAATTTAACAATTAATCATTGCCAAAAATTCGTTACTAAAAGGTATTCAAAACTAAATGCAGAACAATTAAAAAAGTATGATGAAATACAAAAAACCACACTAAAATATATTAAAACTTATCTAAAGCTAAACTAGAAAACAAAAAGAATGGCAAAACTAAGGCTAACAAGACTTAAAAATTGAATTCCATTGTTGAAATAAGGATTATTATTCAAATAGTTTTTAAGTTTTCTAATAAATATCAGTAATTTATAGAAGTATAACTTAACAAATAAGAGAATGGCATGAGTTCTTCACACTGCACTATATACTAATCTCGGAGGATGATGTTACTAGAATCCCGCAAAAAAAGAGTCGACCTGCACATAAAGAATTGCTTTTAAGTTTACTTTTTTAATTTAATACTTAAAACTATCAAGACTGTTAATATTTCGCACTAATAATTTTCTAACATTTAAATTTGGATCTAAATCTCGCGGACACTGAACCAGATATTTTAGTATTACTAGAACACTGGTGAAAACCACATGAACCATTAAAAATTACATTATTATGTCTAGGTATTGTCGTTTAGAAAATGCTCTCGGACTAACATTAATTATGATAAATATAAACTTTTTAGCAGGTTTTAAGTTCACACAAGTAGGTAAATTTAATTACATTTTGTGGCACAGCACTTTTGAATTATCTTTGGTATTTTCTCAGAGATCGATCTCCGTTAGAAAAACTAAATATAATTTTAGAAAAACTGGAAACCCTAACATGTAGCTTGCCTTTAAACTCTAGAGTATTGTTATGTGGTTATTTCAACATAATTTTTTTAAACAAAAAAAAATGCCTAGAAAGTCTTTTTACATTAATGAACTTAAACATATCCGTAGATTAGTAAACTTATTTCACACCAATTATTTCACACCAATTTTTTCTTAATTAATAGATTATTTTTGTTCTAATCTTGATCAGCGATATGTCTACTGCAAAACTGTGAATGCCGGGTTATTTGACTACAAAAGGACACCAAAGGACATTCATTTATGTTGTAGACATGCTTAATAGAATTTCTACTACGACCGACCACCTGAACCTCAACCTCTTTCCAATGATTTCAGTAGAAAATAAACTCAACATACTTTACCAGGTTACTTCTAGGAGAAAGAGAGGCTGTACCAAAAATAAATTGATTTTCCCTTATTTCCATTTGCACAAATATTCAGTGCTTTTATTTGATGAAGGCCAAAGGCTACTAATAACTTTCTTTCGAACTGCTATAAGTACACCTCCTCCCGTGGAGAATTCATTGGTTTTCTCGGATCTGTCCATTCGACACATGTTATTGTTTACCAGCTGTAGTCACTCGGAGTAATGATCGAGTTGGTAATTAGTGCAATCCCTAATACTACCCAGGTCAATACTGAAGGAAATGATAAGCTTAAAAAAGTAATTCCTCTCAACCTCGTAACTCACTGTAACTCATAACTCAGCCGGGCATGAGACAATTCACGAAACTCCAGGTCCATGGGGTATGTCCGACAATCCAACTTGTTACTGTAAATTTCAAAATAATTATTAGTTATTTTTTTACAATCAGGAGAAAGGTGCTTACCCTTAAGTCTCTTAAGCAGTTATCTTGAGCTAAATAGGTAAATAATGAAACAACCAAGCTATGTCAGGATCGGTTTCTCTAATGACTTTTTAGAATTTACATAATTAACAAACTACAAGCGTCCTTAGCTTGTGATTTAGAAGTGCGATAGATTTCTTTTTTACAGGACTTGAGAATGATTGAAATGTAATTCTTATATCAACTTAATATTGATCGAAACTATATTTACAAGCGGGAAGCTTACAAATTACTTAATATATTAACTTTACAGAGAAATGAATACAGAACATTTTATTTCGATTTAAACTACAAGAATTTTACACTTGACAAAGATAACTAAAGTCTTATGAAACTTATTACTTTCTGAAACTAATTTAATTACTCAATGATTGAGATTGACAGGAAAGAATTATTAATTAATAAGTAAAAAATATTTACATACTTTGCTAATATCGCTGTTCGTCAGTTCCTTAGTTGGTGGGCTGCCTCATGCTCCGTAATCTCTGAGTGTAACAACTCCCCAGGCAGAATTTTCAAGGAAAATACGATGCGAGGGAAATGGTTCGTAGCAATTTAGCACAAATAAAAAAAAATCCTGAATTAACAGATTTTCAATTAGGTGACATTGAAACAACATAAAGTCGAACATCAAATTTCGATTTACGAAAATTAAATCTCCCGAAGGGAATTTTCCAGAAATATTATGCTCGAATAATACCTCGAAACATTGTCGATGAAATAAATCCCTAATGTTATTTAGCCGATAATTTTAATCCGACATTTCTTAATGTTCGCACTACTCTTTCCCACACCAGAAAGAATGTCCAGGAAGTGACAATCTATCACCGTCAGTCAATCCCCCCCCAATTCAATACTCATCAATAGACAGAAGATCCGACCCATCAAAATAATCCTATTTACATTAGCCTCCGCTCATACTGAAGCTAGCGCAATCACTGAAGCTGCAACGGTTATTGCATAACCATCCTTACCATAATCAAACTCAGTAAATATTAAAAAAAAATAATAATTCACCATACACATCACTTAATTCAATGGAAAAGCTTTATCGGTGAGACATCATTAGTGAAATAAAATCTTAAATTGGTTGCAATACATGCAGCTACCCTGACTTGCCGTGTTCTGACTGAAACGTCAATGTTCAAAAAATTTGAATGTCAAACATAACCTGTAAGGAAGTGACAGTGACATGTTGAAAAATCTATAATGTCTATTGTGTTGGTTTTCTCTTAATAAAATATGGGAAATAAATTAACACAATTAGTACTTATATTTCCTAGAACACTTCCAATCCTAAGGTAAGTACCAAAGGTCTTTTCTCCTAATGAGAAATGGTAATAGTGCAACAAGTTACCTGTGTACCAAATTAAGAATTAATTTAATATTCATAGAAGGCATTTATTAATTTCATGCCATCACTCTTTTGTATTATACAGTGCATTCACTTTGTATTTTATTTATGCAGAATAAATGGTTAAACTAGATAGACGGTTTTCTATTTCTAATTTTTTTTTGGATATAATAATATTATAAATTTTGACTAATCAAATGCATTCTAATATTGACCAGTAAATAAATGATGGTCCATGTGAAAAAGTAACCGTAACACAAAGTCTGTAAAATTGGACGATAACCATATTTTATTAATCACCACAACATCATACTGGAAGTAAGAGACATTCTCGAAGAGCAGCTGAAGCTTAGTACGCAGACCATTAACATTCTGAAGGTGTACAAACAACTCTAATTCAAGTGCTGGCAGATTCACAATAGGACAACTCAATGTGTTTGGTATTATTTTGGAAACCTTATTAATCACAAGAAAAGGCCTTTTTAACCATTTTTGTGGTTTTGCTTTAAGTTCAACCCATGGTTCAGATGTTAATTCTGACATAATAAACAGTTTTTGACCTCTGTCCAGTTTTCACTTTTTTCTCAATACCATAAAGACCTCTTCTAGAGACTCAAGTATAATAGCCAGGAAACGGTGACAATTTTTATTAAGTTTGCCAATTGTTGTTGCACTCATTATATTAATTGGAACCTCAACAACACCAGATATAAGATTCTTAGCTTTATGCAGGTCATCTTGTTCAGTATTCTCAGACAAATTAAACAACATTAAGTTGGCTCTCAAACATTTCAGATAATACCCTGTTTGTGCTATTAATGCCATTCCCTGACACTGCCAAATTTGCCAGAAGCACTATTCTTAATTATACTTATGTCTTGCTTAATGTCATCAAGTGAGAATAAAAAACTAGCTCTTATGCTTTTAAATCTTTTATTTGATCTGCTTCTCAAATTCATTGAGCTTCTGGCTATTAGCAATTTTAATCTCAATTAAGGCTTGGTCTAATGCACTAATACAATCATTCAATTAAAATGCTTTTTAATTTAAGAAATACTCCGTGCATATGTAGGGCATTGTTCTGGTAGAAGTAATTAAAGTACGTATTTCGGTTAAACCAGAACATCCCTTACACACAATCTTTTGGCAGAAGTCACAAGGATAAGCAAGAACTTCTGCAGCATTCTTAGGGTTCTAAAAGACGCACATTTGACTACATCTATCACAGTTTCCAGACATTTTTAGGTTACAATTTTATTTTAGACAAATATTTTGTAAACACCAAAAGAGGGATAATAAACTATAGTGTTAATACGAACTATAAACTATGGACTTAGGGTTCAAAACCGCCTATCTGTTCGATAGTGGTATGGCACCAAATAGAACTGCATATAACTGCAGATTATCATTGGGCGTTTGCAGTCGAAAATTTTCTGGAAGATCAGCTTCAGAAATTGTGGACGCCATTGACGCCAAAACAAAGGCAAAGATAATTTTGACCGTTGACGCATCCCTTTATATTCATATTAAGGAAGCGACGACGACAGTCGAGTTATGGGAAAAATAAAGTCGCTCTTTGACAACAAAGGGTTTGCCAGAAGAATTGGTTTGTTAAGAAATTTGATTTCTACACGCTTGGAGAATTGTGATTCGATGGCAAGTTATGTCAATCAAATTGTGGAGACAAGTCAGAGATTGCGTAGCACAGGTTTTAAAATTGATGACCAATGGGTTGGTTCGTTGTTACTAGCTGGTTTACCGGATAAATTCTCTCCAATGATCATGGCAATCGAACATTCTGGTATTGCGGTAACAACAGATTCAATTAAAACAAAGTTACTGGACATGCAATTTGACAGTGACAGTGCAAGTGCGTTCGGCGCTAGTAAACCAAATTTTAAGGGTAAATATTCTCAGAAATCGGGTGATAAAAAGAGAATAAAGTGTTTCCGATGCAAAAAACTTGGGCATTATCAGAATAAATGTCCTAACGACGCCGCCACCGCCGGCACCGTTGAAGGCACATCTAACGCGTTTAGTGCAGTATTTCTAAGTGTTACCTTTAGTAAATCGGACTGGTACATAGACTCTGGTGCTAATTTTTTTCGCACCCGGGCGGCAGATACCCTAGGAACGGCCCTGATTATCTGCATAGAACAGTTCGTCACATTGTTGTTGAACACATTGTCCATGTATTCCTTATCAGTGGCGAAGCGTACGAGTAGACAAGGTAGACACTGTCTTCCCAAAATTATCCAGTTATTTGTCATTAATTTATCATGCAATTGTTGAATTAAAATAAAAAAAAATTAACACAGAACGTAGTCGCTATCCTTACTATTATTAAATAGTATCTACACATGATTAATCCGAAGGCGAGCCCCGCCTGCCGCAACGATTGAGATAAAAATACAGGGCTGACACCCAATTAATGTATACGAGCCCCAGGAAGACACATTGATATTTGTCTTCCGAAATTTGGAACATCTGATCGAACCAAATACCCATCAAGCAGGCTACAGAGGTCCGGCCGCATCAGCATTCAGCCTATTACGTATGCAAAATTTACTCGTGGGAAAGACATTCCAGCTTTTGTCTATCGAAGTCGACCAGCTATTTTATTATGCTGTTGAGGGTTATTGTTTATGGACACTCTTGATCTGGCCGGCCGCAATACATCTTCAGTTTTGTTTTGTTTTGATGAATCTGCATTTGGCATTTGGTGGGGGCGCGTGCTATAGTAATTTAATAATTAGTATTTTTATTTTTGGGTGTATAGAAAAGGTTTTTTTTAGTGGATATTTCAGTGGTTATTTATGAACGACTGTTCGATATTGGCAATTGTATCTTAGTTCTGTTTTTTTGTAAGTAGTATCTATTTTTATCTATCATTTTATGCTAGTAGTATTTTTTTTTAATTTTTTATAATAAATTGTTGCATAGAGATAAGTTACTTTCCTGATCAATGGAAAACTTCAATGGGAAAACCTTTGCCTAAAATGTCTACTCCTACAACTCTTAATGACATTCGCATTATAAGTATTTTGCCTGCCGTTTCGAAAATTTTTGAAAGAATTCTTTATAATCAGATATATAACTATTGCTTATCTAATGAAATAATACCAAATTCACAATGTGGGTTTAGGAAACATTTTAACACTTCGGTAGCACTTTGTAATGTAACTGATGACTTATTTAGAGCTTGTGATAAAAACATGCATACCGTTTTAGTGCTGTTGGATTATTCTAAGGCGTTTGACACCATTAACCATAATTTGTTGTGCGCTAAGCTTAAGTATTACGGTTTTAATAATAACTCCTATTTGCTTTTAAAATCCTATTTGTCTAATAGATATCAAACGATTTTTTCCGATAACAGAAAGTCTGAACAAGTAAGTATTAGTTGTGGAGTACCGCAGGGTTCTATTTTGGGTCCTTTGCTTTTTATAATGTATACCTCAGATGTTTTAAAATCGCTTAAATATTGTAAGCTTCAGGCATTTGCTGATGATACGCAAATTTATTATTGTTTTGATTACAGCGACTATAAAGAGGCCGAATCACTCATAAATGAAGACCTGCAAGCACTAGGCTTAAACTCAAAAAATCACAATTTAAAATTAAATCCTAATAAGTCCCAGCTTATGATATTTGGTAACAAAAATCAAAGAGAGTTTTTAAAATCTAATATAAATATTAATTTCGATAATACAAGATTGGAATTTGTAAACAACGGTAAAAACTTGGGGGTTATTTTGGATGAACAATTAAGATTTAAGGAACACCTTAAAAAAATTTTTCAAAGAACTTTTATGTCCCTGAAAACATTGTATAATAACCGCCATATGTTAAATGTAAAGTTAAGAAAACAATTATGTGAATCCCTTGTACTGTCTCATTTTAATTATGCTGACGTAGTTTATGGGTTTTGTCTAGATTTGGAAAGTCGGGTAAGAATTCAAAGGGTCCAAAATGCTTGCGTTCGATTTGTTTATGGACTCCGAAAATTTGACCATGTATCTTATTTATATAGAGATATTAGATGGCTTAAAATGGATATGCGCAGGATATTACATTTTGCAGTGTTTTTATTGAAAATAATTAATGACACATCTTCCCCTGTCTCCCTTAAAGAAAGACTAATTTTTCGGGACACTGTTCATGGTTTAAATATAAGGTTTTCTAAAAGAATTACGGTTCCACTTCATCATAGTGTCATGTTTCAGAGGTCATATTCTTATAATGCAGCAAATATTTTTAATAAAGTACCAACAAACCTAATTAATTTATCAATTCAATCTTTTAAAATAAAATTCAAGGAACATCTATTTAATTTGCAAACCAATGGAGATTTTTTTTAGTGGCTTTTGTTATTTGTGCAATTTTTCTGGCAAATTTAATGTTTGTTATGCAAGTTTCTTCTAGTTTTTTCTGATTGTAATATTTAATTAATAATTTATTGTAATTTACTAATTAATTTGCCTAAGATAATTTTTTTTTTAACTACCTAATTTATTTACTGATGGTAAAGTATAGCTTCTGGTTCAGTAGAGTAGCTCTTTAAAGCTAGACTGCGCCAGTGGTTTATGCTACTTTTTTTTTAATAATGTTTTTTTTTTCTCAGCTATGTTTATGTAATTTTAAAAATAAAAGGCATATTTATTTATTTATTTATTTATTTATTTTATATCACTACATAATTTTTCTCTTTCAGTTAATATTTCATGCGCTTTCATTCTCTATTTCATGAAATTGAATAATATTGAATACAAACTTTTTTCTAATTAACGATTTTTTATTGTTTGTCTACCCGAAAAAAAAGTTCACGCTTCGCCACTGTTCCTTATAGGTTTGCTTTGTTTTGTATTCCAGATTTAGTCATTTTGCTGCAACATATTGTTGCACAGGTTAAAATAGTTTTGTCCACTTTTAGCTGTATAGGTGTCTTAGGATCGTGTTTCACTTTTTCCGGGGTTTTTTTCTTTATTGCTTTCTGTTGGTTCACTCAAATTGTCTACTAACACCTTCACAGAATTTCTCATAGAGTTTGGCACATCTTTAATTGTACTTTCTTTTTTGGCTCCAGCTATTGTGGATGGTGTATTAATGTTACTTGTAGTGCTACCTCTTAATTAATTAATTAGGTCTTTGAAGTTTACCTTCTAAAGGGTAATATCTATCTTTTAGAAAGGTAATTCGCGAGAATCTTTAATAATTTATTATTGAACATTCCTGGGATAAAAACCTTCTTTAATTGACTTCTTCGTTCCTTTTTCCCGTATAAAAATGTCATACGAATGCGAGGCATCTTTTAATTTAAGGGGAAAGCGGCACTAACAGCGAGATTAGGACCTTTTTTTCCAGGAAATAAAAGGGAAAATCAAGGACGCGACCCTCCGGGAAAATAAATAATGGCTCCGAGTTATTCGTAAATTAGCGAAATGATTTTCACCCGGTAAGAAAAATCCCACTTCTGAATTCGTCCGGGACGGTTAATGAGAATTTACGAATCAGTGAGGGATAGAGGGGGGGGGTGGGAGGGGGGGAGGAGGCAACAGCAAAAGAATAACAAAAACCGAAAAAGGAGCACAATTTGTTTCAGATTGAAATTTCTTAATGCACTCGAGAAACTGGAAAACGATTTTGTATTCTCGGTCTATCGTTTTCCAGAAAAAAAAATAAATGAAAAGATTTTTTTTATTAAGTTAAATTCGATTTTTGTATTCAACAGTGCTTTATTAGTCGAAAAATTAAAAAATTCGTTGACCAAGCAGACTGATACGCAAGTGAGCAGAAACCATTAAATACAAAATCACACAAATTAAATAAAACAATTCATAATAATCTAAATATAGGTGTCGAAAGATCTTCAAGGAATTCAGTGTTTTTATATTTGTTGGTAAATGGTTGAACACTTTCCTGCTTTCATATAAAAGTGACTTTTGTACCAGTGCAGATCTTGGGAGCGGCAAAGGCTAAAACCGATTTTAATATATATTGTGATGAGTGACAAGACCCAAGAGCGCAAACGATTTTCGAAAATTAGGGTAGGAGCTTCTAATATGAATAAAGATGTAAGAGTTAGGATCAGTAGGGTTTTTAGGTCAATAAGGTGTAGTCTACAAGAATCTGTTTGGTTTATTCCAATATTAAAACCAACAACTTTCTTTTAAAACGTATAAACTATATTGAAAAGTATACATTAAAAAAGATTAATTCAGAAGTCGTAGAAACACAATTAGATACAAAACATTTCAAGTCACAGACAAAGTCAGTTTAAAGATTAATAATACTATTTAAATAAGAAAAAAACAAATATATACAAGTACAAATACTCAATTAGGTAGGTATATATAGGCACAGAGTCCTGCAACAGTA
Source organism: Anthonomus grandis grandis (assembly GCF_022605725.1). Taxonomy (NCBI): domain Eukaryota; kingdom Metazoa; phylum Arthropoda; class Insecta; order Coleoptera; family Curculionidae; genus Anthonomus; species Anthonomus grandis. Next base: position 33,485,574 of record NC_065547.1, on the reverse strand, counting down.
CGTCGGTCTTCCATAAAGCCTAAAGAAAAGGGTAAGTGAGTGGCGAGTGCCGAGTGCCATTATTTTTATTTAATTTTTGGGACCCTCTTAGGCTACTTAGTATATGCGCTAAATATGTCTAATTTTTGTCATGCGCAAAAAAAATTAAAAAATCAGTACATCATTTAATTTCATCTTGACATCGGAAATGATAATTCAATATCAATATGAGGTGAAATTCGCATTCTAGAAGAATAGCGGATTACTTTTACTTAAATAGTTTCTTTCTGTCTTATACAGGCTGTTCGTAATTATCATTTAAATTTTACGAATATCAAGGCTTCATTTCTCGCTTTCTTCAAATGGAACACCCTGTATGTTTTTTAGGCATTTAATGAAGAATTAATAAATGAAAATTTTTCAGTATGTAAACAAATTAGCTATCTTTAGTTGTTTTAAAAATATTCACGATAATTATCTGTAGATATAACAAATTTGAATAAGAACCAGGAAATCTGCATTCTAAAGAAAATAGGAATTTTAATAGTATTTTTTGTTATCAAGCAAAATATTTTTTAATTGTTTCTTTCTAAATAAATTTTTGACATTTTTGTGTGACATTTTTAATGACAATATTATTTTTGTGTGTTTATTATTTACTATTTGTTCAGTTATTTGAATTTCCGCAACTTTGTTTCTAAAGGCAGTTTTATTCAAAAGATTTCGAAAAACGAAAATTGCATATAAAATACATTTAAACAAGGGCGAACTTGCTGACATGCTATTTGTGTTGGATGAAAGCAAGATTATTCTTACGTAATATAGCACATTTTCTTTCTTTCTTTCTCATTTGTTATTTATTTATTTTTAGCAGTACAGCCGAACAGTATAAGCCGTTTACAAAGCTAAAGGTTACAATAATGCCTTAATAATTTTTAAGATATAATGAAAATATATATTCCAATATATTCTCCGCAACATATTAGTATAAACTATATTTTAATAATTTATATTAATAATCCTAAGTCTATATAAAAATAAGCAACCACAAATTATTAACTCTAAAAAAACAAAAATAATACAAACAACAAAGGTAATTGGATAATCCCAAAAACTCTCTTACAACTTCAGCACTAGAGCATACAAATAAATCACAAGATTGTAAGATTCTATTAGCGTTATTACACATTGCATACAGAGGTAAATATCAGAGTATATTCTTATTTGCCTTGGACAGTAAAAAGTTTTTTATTACACAAAAATTTAATTTTTCTAACAATTCCAACAGTCAATATCTTCAAGCAGAATTCTATGCAACAACACAATTGAACCTTTGTTTCTCCTGAATTCAAGAGACTTCACGGAGAATCGACTTAAAAGCAGATTATATGAAATGCCCTGTGGAGGGTAAAAACCATCAGTTTTTACCCCCATTGAAAGGAGAGATACTTAAGAAACTTTCGTTAAATTTTTTTCATCTAATACTTATGAATTTCGTAGTAAGATCTCTATATAACACAAGCGTATTCAAATTTAGAACGTACAAAGCAAAAAATTACGTTTTTATTGCTTCTATGTTATTAAAACTCCGACAGTTGCATACTATAAAGCCCAATTGATTTACCGTGTGAAGGTCCTATTCGAGCAATACGGGATGATTCAACCCTGGATGTTGGTACCATGAAGAAAGACTTCAGCTTGTTTTTTAACAGAGCCATTTCTGTTCTTGGACGACTTTTTAAGTAAACGAATCGTAGAATCCATCTGTCGACTCAACTCATTTAACTCAGCCATATACGTATTGATGTTATTTATTTTCTCGGACTTTGAGACAATTCTCTGCTAAAGAAAGTTATTTTGCTGTTGCTGGATACACAGGTTTTGCCGTGAAGAGCTTTTTGTGTGTTTTCTTTAAGAACTTCCACTATCCTCTTCTCACTCTCCTTAGACTCTTCTACTAAATTAATGATGCATTGCAACATGCAGCATGTAATGTTCCAATATCTAATTATAAAAAAGAGTCAATTTGTTTTTCTAAATCAGAAATTCAGAAAATCTTTGTTCTCAGCGCAAAAGTCCATTTTCTCGGCCAGTTCATAATATTGCAATACAGCTGCTCTTATAAATTAAGTTTATCACCATAAATACAGAAAATGTTGCTCCATCTTCTCTATCTGATTCTACACATTCAGCAAACCAAAGCATATTTTGTGTAACAAGCTAATGATGACGTTTGAGGTCCCTAATGAGACAGCTGCGATGGCAAAGGTTCAAATACATAGTAGGTATGTGTTTTAATAGCACAGCATCCGAATGTGAATTTTAATCCTACGTTTAGTAGAAATTTAGTTCTACGTACCAAACGTCAAATCACATTAACAACGGGGAAAAAAGGCACTGGACATTCACGAAGTTATTCAATTAATAAAAACCTCAAAAAACTTTAAAATTACAAATAATAGATAACAAGCTCTGAGAATAACCCAGACATCAAAATTATTTCAATACATTGGAGTAAAAATCACTACCGAGAAAATAACTCATTTAGAATGTTTTAAAATTTTTGATGTTTATAATCACTGGAATAATTCGGTTATATACAGTGTATTAGCTAAATCAAATCAAATGAACACTTCAACTCACAGCAATGTAATTAGTTTTAATATTAATTTGTGGGTCGCCTTAGAACATTGAAAGGCTAAACAATAACTTTGTTTGAGTTTAACATGTGCCCAGGTGCAAGGGCGGTGTTTTGTTTACAAACATATTCATCGATTGTCTTTTGTCAAGTTTACACGCATTTTCAAAAGAGCAAGCAAATTTTTAGCTATATATCAACACATAAAATAATGTTAACCTAACTTATTGATGTCAGATTTTGGATTAAGAATAAAAAGTAGAAATAGATATATGTTATTTTAAGCGCAAAAATAACATCTTCAAAGCAAAAAAAAAAATTAACATTCTTATTTCTAAAACCGCGCCTAAAAATATTGAAATGGTAACCCCGTAGGCAAAAGTTGATGTCATCTTGACAAACGGCTTTGTGTTTACATTCGGCATTTGTGAAGTTCTTTGTTTTTTCTTTAGTTTTTGGTTAAAAAGGAAAAAGGCGATTTAGGCCGATCTTTTCACAAATAAATACCGATATTGTCATAATATCATATCAAGGGCCAACCGTCGTCATAAGCGTAGAATAATAAAAACTTATTAAGAAATCTATAATAATTATAAAATAGGTAATTTCCATCAACATGCTTTTTATTAGTGTTATTAAAGTACCTTTACTCTAATAAAGCACGTTAAATAAACACATAAAGAGTTCCTAAACGGTAATATTGTTTATAATTTAAAGCATAATCTATTAATAATAAATATTCATCATGTAAATATTTTTTGACGACGTCGCTGGTAAAGATTACTTGTGTCGGTGGAATCAACAATGCGATCCAGCGGCGCGGCGCACAGTGTTGCAACCAATGGACAAAAATGCACAAATAAAGTATTTGTCGGAATAAACTCACTTTCACTTTCAGACATTATGATTTATGTCTATTAATTAAATTCACAAGAAAGAACAAATTAAATTTAATAAACAAATACGTAATGAGCAGAACGAATTCACAAGCCCATTCTCCGAACGCCTCGACCGTACCAACTAAACTAAACTCGTCGTGTTCCTCTCTCAGGTCAAAAATGCCGGGCTTGTGACTACGTTTGCATAAAAAGGGATTTATGCATTACTCATTCAAAATTCCTAAACTTTTTATAACTAGATGAGTTAAATTAACAAAACAAAGCAAATAATATAATTCTACCGACATATTTAATTTTTAAAACATTCTTGGTGTTATGTTTAGCAAAATACCCGAGTAAGATAAGGCAGGTACCTTAGTTATATACCCTGTATAACGTATATTCCTTGTATAATATTGCTTACTGTTAATTTCCGTAATTGCATAGTCAGTATATTAATATCTTATAAATATGAGTGAAACCAATTATATGCAGCTCATTTGTTGGTAGTACTTGCTGTCAATCTGAATAAAATTTTTTTAAAAATATCGTTTCCTTTTTTGAGAAGAAAACTGGCGCAGTCGGTAGGATACACCAAGCGGGTTGATTAAAAAGTTTCATCGCGAAAATTTACAATTCGCTTTCGTTTCAACGATTAATGGTGTATACCCAAAAACAAAATTCGAGATTCGGTAGTGCATTGGCAAAGGGCTCACGACCAGGGAAGAAACTGTCCTATTGGTGCGAGGTGAAGAACAAACATCGTCCGACCCTCATAACTAACCTCCAGGGAAGAGACAAGCATCGCTCGTCCTATTGGAATGAAGATAATTCTATTGCTGTCGTAAGTACATTGATTTTTGTTTATTTGTTATTTTGACAAGGAAGATTTGATATTTTATAGTATTGAAAGATTTACTTGATTTATTTTATTTGATCGATTTATTATTTGATTTATTTGTAGAATTCAAGTAGAATTCAATTTTATTTCTTTGTCGTATTTGAACGTCTTTACGTTACTTATTTTATTTTTGTGTTACCATTAAAATAGCAAAATGCCAGAACCAAATTATGCGTTAATTAGGTTCCAAGCCGATAACATTCCCCCATTCGATGGTAACCCCAGGCAAATTAACCGCTTTATTTCCGCCTGTGAAAATTTTATTAAAAACCATCAAGACACAACAAATGTTAATGCAACTATTAATTCTTGCTTATTCGATACCATTCTAACAAAATTGACTGGTAGAGCTGCTGATTTGGTAGCATCCCGAGTAGAATTAACTACATGGGAACATGTTAAACAATCCATAATTAATACGTTTGCAGACCAACGATCGATAGATTGTATAGTCCAAGATATTATTTCTTGTAAACCACGAAAAGAAGAGTCACCCCAACAGTTTGGTATAAGGCTCCAGGATATACGTAGTTTACTATTCTCGAAAATTAACGTTAGTAATGACGAAAACAACCTTAAAGTTCTTAAAATTAAAGAGTATTCTAACTTAGTTTTAAAAACTTTCATTAATGGTCTTAACTACCATATGCAACTAGTAGTACGCCTAAAAGACCCCAAAACACTCGAAGAAGCTATGTGCTTAGCTCAAGAAGAAGAAAACTTCATGAGTTATTCAAAAAGAAATTCTGAGTATAAACCCTCTCAACAACATCAAACATTTCCACAACAACGACAAAATCCACAACATCACAACACCAATCAAAACACATTTAGACAACACCAATTTAATAACCATCATCGCTATTTTGCTACACCAAATCCATTTAGACATAATAGATTTACACAAAACCAAAATGTTTTTGGAAATCAACAACCCAAGCCATTTCATCCTGGTTATCCAGTAAGGCCGCCTCAACCCCAATACTACACAAATCATAATCCTAATTTTAACCGCAGTTATAATAATAACTTTAACCAAAACAATAAACGCCCTGCAACATCCTCAGTTGTCAGGCCTTACACCCAAAGAGTTGAGCCGATGGACACATCGTCCGGCAACACCGTTATTCATGCTCACCCTATTCAAACCCAACAGAAATCTGAATATCAAATTGAAGATGTTCATCCCAATGTTCGTAACCAATCACACGAACCACAATTTAAGCAACCTCAAATAATGCTAGAAAATCCTAATAATAATCAGTTCAACTACCCTTCAAGTTCTAGTCAATCTAATAACTACGACCCCGATCAAGGTTATGATGAAGTCGACTATTACCCGCAAGGAAATAGTAATTATGATAATTATTATTATGATCAATCTTTGAACGGACCCGAAGAATCTCTGTTGTACGATGATAGTTACAACCCCATAAATAATTTCCCCTCAGACAGAAATTTTCAAGAGGTTCAAAATCCCAACGACATGACGTAATTCCCCTAAATACACACCCTAATACCGACTTACCCATTATATATCTACCGGAAATTAATGCAAAATTTCTTATAGATACTGGTAGCGGTAAAAGCTTCATTAACCCCGCATTAGCTTATAAAATTTACCCTGATTATATAACTTATGAACCATTTTCTGTAAAAACAGCCCACGCAATATCCAACCATAATGAAACCATAAACATACCTATATTCGCCTCATTTAACTCAAACGAAAAGCATAAATTTTATCTTTTTAACTTTTCCTCGAGATTTGACGGATTATTAGGTATAGATTTTCTCACACAAATAAAAGCTAACATAAACTTAAAAGACTCTACATTACAATCTCAGAATGTAACTTTACCTTTATATTTCCCAAAACCCAGTTCACCAGAACTCGAGTTAACAGACTGTCCACCGTGCAAATTAATAATTCCCGCGAGAACATCTCAACGTGTAAAAATTCCAGTGAATTACACTACTGGAGTAGGCATTATTAATTACAAGAATTTTGGCCCGGCCGAAATGCCTCAAGCCTTAGTAAGCATAACTGATTCTTATGCATTTACTACTGTTACAAATTCTTCTGAGAATGACATTAAATTAACATTGTTAAAACGCGTAGAAGTTGAAATCTTAGATGAACCAGATTTTCATTTTATTGAAAAAATGGAAACTGATTGTGAATTAACCGAGCATATGGATAATTTACAAAAACAAAACTTAAAAAACTTAAGGCTTAGCCATTGTAACTCTGAAGAGTACAAAGTCATTAGAACCTTATGTCACGAGTACAGAGATATTTTCTACTGTGAAAATACTCCCTTGACATTCACCAACCAAATCAAACACACAATTAACTTAAAAGAAGATTCTCCTATTTTCACCAAAACTTACAGATACCCCCATGTACATAAAGCTGAAGTCAACTCCCAAATTTCTAAAATGTTAAAAAACGGAATTATTCAAGAATCCTTCTCCCCATGGAGTAGTCCAATTTGGATAGTCCCAAAAAAAATGGATGCGTCCGGTAAACGTAAATGGCGTATAGTCATCGACTATAGACGACTTAACGAAAAGACTATCGACGAAAAATTCCCGTTACCCAACATATCCGACATTTTAGACAAACTCGGAAAATCACAATACTTCACGACTTTAGACCTTGCCAACGGATTCCACCAAATTGAGATGGATCCAAACGACATCCAAAAAACCGCCTTTTCAACAGACACAGGACATTACGAATTTAAACGAATGCCCTTCGGTTTAAAAAACGCACCCTCGACCTTTCAACGCGTAATGAATAACGTCCTTCGCGGATTCCAGAACGAAATATGCCTTGTATATCTTGATGATATCATCATTTTTTCTACATCCCTACAAGAGCATATCGACAGATTAAAATCTGTTTTTGAAAGACTAAGACTTGCCAACTTCAAAATTCAATTAGACAAAAGCGAATTTTTGCGCAAAGAAGTTGCATACCTTGGACATCAAATTACTAGTGACGGAATTAAACCTAACCCCGACAAAATAAACGCAGTCAAAAATTTCCCCTTACCCAAAACATCAAAAGACATTAAATCATTTTTAGGTCTAGCCGGATACTATAGACGCTTTATTAAAGACTTCGCGAAAATCTGTAAACCCCTGACCGCCTGTCTAAAGAAAAATGCAATGGTAAAACATTCGCCAAACTTCATAAACTCGTTTAACCATCTAAAAGAGCTGTTAATAAATGCACCCATTCTAAGATACCCAGACTTTACAAAACCGTTTATCTTGACTACAGACGCCTCTAACGTAGCTTTAGGCGCCGTACTATCACAAGGAATTGTACCCCAAGACCTTCCAGTCGGATACGCGTCGAGAACTTTAAATGAAACCGAACAACGCTACAGTACCATCGAGAAAGAACTCCTAGGTATAGTATGGGCTTGTAAATATTTTCGACCTTACTTATACGGTCAAAAGTTTACCATATATACAGACCATAGACCTTTAGTTTGGTTAGCAAATCTCAGAGAGCCTAACAGTAAATTAATGCGTTGGAAATGTAAACTAGACGAATACAATTTCGACATAATTTATAAAAAAGGACTCTTAAACACAAACGCGGATGCACTCTCTCGCATACAGGTAAACGCAATTGAAACTGAGTCTATAATAAATAGCCCAGGCGACATAGACTTTGACATTGCACAATTCTTCGACAACATAAATCAATTTGACCCAAACTCACTGGACCCTGAATTAGTACAGACTACTATAACTAATTTAGAAAAGCCAAAATCACCCAAAATCAAGATTTTGTCTAACATTCAAATTCGTCCACCAAATCCCATAAATACCGACCTAACACAACAACAAAACAATGACCCACTATTGCAACCTGATACCCAAGATAATTTAATTGCGAATGACGAAATGATACACACCGTACACACGACAAATTCGGACCAGAATTACACGACAATGACCTTGTTGGATGAGATTATTAATAATAAATTAAATCAATTTATTGTTAAACAATCGCCCTATCCAACTTACATTAAAATTGACCATGAAATATTTGATGGGAATAAAATTGTACATGCAACTCTTCCAACAAATATGACACAGATTGTTAATTTCTTAAAAGAACATTTAAATCACTCTCCTTCCTATATATATTTCTACTCTAAAGAGTTAAGAAAATATTTCCACCAAGCCTTAGTTAACCATTTCCGAAACTTTAGGTTAATAGAATGCACTAAGTTGGTTAACAATGTAAAAGAGGACGAAAGAACCCTCATGATTAAATATAGGCACGAAGGAAAGACCAATCACAGAGGAATCGACGAAACACTTAAATTTTTAAAAGCCAATTACTATTGGAAATCACAAAAGAAAGACGTCATCAACTACATCAATCGATGTGTATATTGCCAAAGAGCAAAATATAATCGAAAACCCCCAGATCAACCATTAGTCTTAACTGAAACACCAAGTAAACCCTTTGAAATTGCCCATGTAGATACATTTATCATAGGGAATACTAAGTTTCTCACCTTTATAGATAAATTTTCTAAATTCGCACAAGCTCTTCCATACAATGGAAACGCAATATCCTGCTGCGAACAACTTGTTAAAATTTTCTCTTTTCTAGGTGTACCGAAACTTATAGTATCAGACAATGGATCTGAATTTAAGAACGAAGTTGTTAAAGAACTTCTTAAAGCCCATAACATCGGAATTCACTTTACAACCCCTAGTCATCACGAATCTAATTCACCTATTGAGCGCTTACACTCCACGCTAATCGAACATATTCGTTTATTGCGTCAAGCTGATCCTAACGCCGATGTTGTAAAACTAATGCCTTACGCGATTATAGCTTATAATAGTACAATCCATTCGAGTACTAACTTTACCCCTTTTGAGCTAGTTCACGGTCATACCGATAACAGAGACCCTACGAATTTAATAGCATCGCATGTATATACAGAATATATAGACAATCATAAAAATAAAACGCAGATTTTATACGACGAAATCGCAAAAGAATCTACCGCGCTCAAACAACGAATTATCGATAGAGTTAATCAATCGAAAACTACAAAAGTCCCCAAAATAGGTTCTACAATCTATAAGAAATCAGATAAAAGATCTGGTAAAATCAAAGATAGGTACTTAGGCCCCTTTACAGTTACTCAAATTTTAGAAAATAGCAAATTAGAGATAGAAAACCCTAGAAATAACAAGAAGGAAATAATCCATGTCAATGAGACTAAATCAGTCTCTCTTCTTCCAGATGGACCTGGACCGTCTACGGAACCATCAACGTCAAGTTCCACGACTTAAACGGAAATCCGGGAATGTTGCCTTTCAAATTAGGAACGGCACAGTTAGTTACAAATCATTGGTCATTTGTACAAACTATAGATTTACAACCAATAATCAATGAATTCCTATCTCTTAAAAACCACACTAAAACCCTATCATTTAACTTAAAAAACAGTACTACTTATCACGCCGAGTACTTTAATTCATTAACACCCCTTCACGCTATGGAAAGAAATATTGACATTTTAATAAATCAAATATTTCCTTATGTTTCTCCTAATAATAGACGGAAAAGAGGTTTGTTTAACCCCTTGGATTCTTTTATTAAAAGCATCACTGGAAACTTAGACCAAACTGATGCTGAGAACATATATCAAAATATAAGATTATTACAATCAAATCAAAATAAACTAAAAGTTGATGCGATTAACCGTATTTCGCTCCTAGACAAAACTATTGAGAATTTTAAGCATATCATCACTAACATTACTCATAACGAATATATACTAAAATCTAGGATCCTTCAAATAGAGGAATCAATTAAGCGACACGATATTCATAATGTTCAACTGCATGAATATTTAAGAATATTCGTCATAACTAGTCAAATCACATCAATCTACCAATCAATTTACAACACCCTAAATAAAATCGAAGTTGCCTTGACATTTTCGAAAACAAACATCTTGTTTAATTCGATTATTAATCCAGATGAATTGCTACTTAAAATTAAGGAATTAAATAAACACCTTAATGAAAATGATAAACTACCCCTTAGTGATAACGTAGAAAATATATTGACCTTAGAAAAACTAATCCAAGTCAAAAGCCTCACTAAAGACTTTCAAATAACTTTCATTCTTGAGCTTCCACTGGTTAGTGAAATTACATTTCAATACTATAAGTTATTAACGTTACCAGTGCCAAGTAATGAGTCTTTTCTTGTCAATTTACCATTTAAACAATATCTTGCGCTGAGCAGCACGAGTTATTTCTACCAAGACGAGAAATGTCCAGAAGTCCAAGATAATCAATTTCTATGCAAGAACACTCATAGCAGAGTTATTGAGGACCACCCGCCATGTGCCGTTGAGCTCCTTACCCTAAGGTCAACCACTACCACCTGCCATCCATTTGCGATTCACCTGCACGATGTACATGCCGTACAAATCGTTAACGGTAATTGGGCAATTACCACCCCTACGAGCACAGTCGCCCAAGTCAAATGTGGCAACTCCGAGTCAAGCCAACTCCTCCAAGGTTCCTACTTGATGGAAATCCCGCAAAACTGCATGGTTCAAATAAAGTCAATGGTTTTTGAATCATACGAGCCAACAGAATTAGTCTACGAGAAAGTTAGTCTTCCTACCTTCAACTGGACTAAAGATGTACAAGAAAAGCCGCCTGTATTCAACCCACCTTCTATTGATTTGAAACTAGTAAATCTTAAAGCCACCGATGAAATCCAACAAGAACTAAGAAGCCAAGCTAGAAGCCTTGAAGACATTACGTCACCCATTTCCTTAACTAGGACTAGTGTATGGACTATTTTCATTTACATTCTCATTGTACTAGTTATTTTATATCTAACAGTGAAAAAGTTTCGCTCAATGCGTAAATTAAGACCTATCGAGAAAACTAATACCCCAAAAGACACTATTTTTGAAAGTGTTATGGTCTAGTTATACTTAGTTTATATTTTATATCCTTTTATATTTTTATATTGGCTTGTTTTACCCTATTTTTAGATTTTAAGATTAATGTTTTATTTTACGTTTTATGTTTAGACCTTTAAGTATTTTTACTGTACCCTATTTTACGAAAACATACCCTTTAAGATATGCTTTCGTCTAGCATGGGAGGAGTTATATACCCTGTATAACGTATATTCCTTGTATAATATTGCTTACTGTTAATTTCCGTAATTGCATAGTCAGTATATTAATATCTTATAAATATGAGTGAAACCAATTATATGCAGCTCATTTGTTGGTAGTACTTGCTGTCAATCTGAATAAAATTTTTTTAAAAATATCGTTTCCTTTTTTGAGAAGAAAACTCCTTAACTTTTTTTATTCAGAAATTTTTGGATAATAAAAACATTTTATACCGATAAAGATTTGTGGTTATTTTTAGAAGTTTAGTTTAAAATAAAATTGTTGTAGTGGGCACTAGTGTTTTAAAGTTATTATATTTTTAATTTGTACACTTAAGTATGAACAACATTTTCGAAGGTAAGTTATTTTCATGTTTAGCCTTTTGCAGATATATAATTAAAAGTGTTAAAATACCCTTTTTCTCACTTTCATCAAGATTTACAAAAAGTAGTTTAAAGTTGTTTCATAAAATTTTTAGGATCAATCCTCCAAAGTGTTTGCTTTTAGATGACACCCATCACTTTTTGCGGAATAATGCGGTATTTTTTTTTTTAGAAAAAACCATACCTAATACAATCCTGTATGAAAAATGGCTAAGTTGCGAAAAAAATAAAAAGGCATCAGGAATAATGGAAACAATTAAAACTTATTTTGCATTAGATAATTGTTCAACTGACATTGAAGCAAAGCTGCTAAATAGTAGCAAGCTATTTTCTGTTTCGTTAGAAAGAATGTGGAACAATTGTGGAAGACGCCGAGATGCTTTTCTTAAAAAACATTCGATATGATTACAAAGCACTCTTTATTTACCCTATCTTCAACCAAATATTCCAACTGAAGCAACTGACATGGAAGTGGATCCTCAACCAAGACCTAGTCGTGGAAGACCGCATGTGCCTTTTGACGCTGCATCAAAAAGAACCAAATTGCGCAGAGTACAAGAGTTATTGACAAATTATACGCCAGAGAAATATGTTTTGCGGCAGAGAGGATTAATTCTCAACGAAAGGAAATTCCTTCAGAGGCAAAAAAACACGTGAAGACGCCTTAGCACTTTACCACGACCTAAACTTTTCGGTTGAGAGATATAACATACTGCGTTCTAAGATTAATTATTTGCATACAAACTGTTTTTCGAGCTATCGCACTCTATTTGAATGTAAAAAAACATTTTTATCCTCGCAAATTATTGTGACTGACACTTCAGCTGAAGTTAATCTTCAAGAGCTTCTAAATAAAACTGCAGAGAGTATTTTAAAAATTCAGGATATTATAATACATTCTGACAAAAATTTTAAATTAATTTGCAAATGGGGGTTTGACGGTAGCTCGGGGCATAGTCTTTATAAGCAAAAATTTGAAGATGGTTTGTCAACAGATGAGTACATGTTTCTCGTCGCATTAGTTTCTTTTAGATTAATTGATAATGGAAATGGAGAAAGTATATGGTCTAACCTACGTTCATCATCAACAATGTATTGTCGACCAATTGCATTTAAATTTACAAAAGAAACTTCAGATGTTGTTCGAACCGTTCATGGCGAAATTGAGTCATTAATAACTAATCTTAATAATTACCATCTTTTTATTTCAGAAAAAAATTTAAACGTTTCTTACGAAATGTTATTCACTATGTTTGACGGTAGTGTGGCCAATATCCTTTCAGAAACCTGTTCTATATCCAGGTGGATTATTTGTGGAGCCACACCAAGGCAAATGAACCAGGACTCAGTGCTTCAAAGAACACCAAATGCTGAAAACTATCGCTTTGGCCTATCGACATCTCATTGCTGGATTCGTTTTTTTGAGTGTGTATTGCACATCGCCTATCGCTTACAATTAAAAACGTGGCAAGTAAAAGGTGGTGAAAGTAAGGAAATTTTTGAAAATACAAAAAAAAGAATTCAGTTAGAATTTAAAGACAAATTGGGATTAATTGTCGATAAGCCAAAGCCCGGGTATGGTTCCACAAATGATGGAAATACTGTCAGGACATTTTTTAAAAACGTAGAAATTAGCTCTGAAATAACAGGTATCGACTCAACTCTAATTAAAAACTTTAAATTAATTTTAATAGTACTTTATTCAGGTTCTAAGATTAACGTACCTAAATTTTAGTCCTTACTTATTGATACTAGGAGCATTTATTTAAATTTTTATGAATGGTACTACATGCCTAGTACTGTTCATAAAATTTTAACGCATGGTTGCGAAATTATTAGCTTTTTTGAACTGCCTGTAGGGCAGCTGGCAGAAGATGCTCTCGAAGCCAGACACAAAGAATTTGGAAAAATTCGTTTACATCACACTCAAAAAGTATCGAGAGCAATACAGACCTCATTAGAACCCTTTTGATAACTTCCGACCCTAACTTGGCTTATCTTAGAAATCTGTCAAAAAAATAAAATAAATAACGTGGGATATGAATATTGTACAATATTTAAATGACCATATTCGAACAGATTCGCTACTTTTAGAAAATGATAATGTACCCGAAGATGTTTAGTGTTGCAAATAACTTCTTTTTTTTTTCACCCTGTATAAAGACACCAATTTCTATTCAAACTATGTATAATTTGATAGGTTGTTGGTAAAAGTATTCATATATAAATAAAACCAAAAAATTGGTTACTTTAACTTTTAATTAGATAATGATTTTTGTCCTGATTTGTTTCACCCTGTATAGAGACACCAATGCACTTTTTTGTTTAAAATATGATTTAATATTATTGGTTAAAGTGTCCATGTATAAATAAAATTTTTAAAGTGGTTAGTTTAACTTTTATCTAGTGATAATGATTTTTGTCCTGATTTCCCTATAAGTTGCAAGACTGTGCGGCGTTGCAATGTTGTTGCCTTTTTCTCTAATATAGGGACGTTATCTACTTTCATTTAACTTTAAAGATTGACTTCTTTATAGAGTATCTTATCTTAGGAAATGAGGAATAGTATTATTTTCTTATTTATTTATAGAGATCTTGCAAGCAAACAAACGGCCCATAGTTGCAAGGCAATGCTAATTCTAGCCTTTCAATGTTCTAAGTGGTTCGCGTTTTATATAAGATATTGCTTAAATTTTACCATTTTTGCTTTGGTATTCATTAAATTAAAATTGATAGTATAGGAGCAAAAGTTGTGAACGAAGAAATAAAATATAACTGCTAAGGATTAGTAATGATGAAATTCTGGCTTTACAACTACTCCCGTCCGACCATTGGAGTATCATAAAATCCCAAAAATTTTCTTCAAAATTCAAATAAATACATTATTATGGTACTTCTAAATTAGTGGCTGAAAATTACTACCATGTTGATGGATATATTTTGATTTTTTACCGAGTTTTTTTCCTATTGAGTCCAGAATTTGAAATAATTACATTCTGGCATTAGCATTAATTTTCTTACCCAAAATTAGCTGAAAAACTAAAACTGCCTCTGTTCACACTCATATTCAGAATATTGATACAATTGTACTCAAAATCCATATGAGAAACTATACGAAAACGACTTATTGGTGATCAGAAGCCTCGCATCACTAAAAAGTCTTATACGAGCGCTTTAATTAAATGTACATACAGCTATTATAGAAAAATTATAGTTTTGGTATTATATCGCATTGGAGTATCGTAGAATCCCAACAACTTTCTTTCAAATAAATTTATCGGGATTGCGTCTTTTTCAGTTACTTTTTTAGTAAGTATTTCTGCTGATAATAAATGGATTTATTGATATAATCCAAAATGTGGAGAAAAGGGTGCCATAGCTATCAATTTTGATACAACAAAAACGACTTGAATAACTTAGAAAAAAACTATGTGGGTACCATGTCCATGGATTTATTTTTTTCTTAGGAAAAATTAGTGAAAAAAGAATACGGTATCAAAAAGTTTATTTTCATTATTTCAACAATGTATAAAATTGGTATTGCGGTTGGCACAATCTAAATTTCGATTTACCATCAAATTTTCAGAGTCAAAAAAAAATCTCAGTTCGAAATTAGTTCGGAGCGATTGATGAAAATTTACAGGTCCGCAAATGGGTAAAGTGGGACAAACCGGACTTAAGAAAGAACAAGAAAGTCTGAAAAAGAACAATTTCCTCCAAATTGGAATTTATTTACGCCATCGAGAAACTGGCAAATGATTTCGTAAACATTTGCGGCGAGCTAAAAATAACGACGGTCTGGTGTTGATGCAGTTGTTACATTATAAATCCGATACCGTTTAGCACTTTATTATGAGAAATGTATCCAGTGCGCCGGGATAAATGACTCTTATGTATGGCCCTCGTGGTAAACAAAGTGACAAAGGTATTTTTAAAAAAATACCATGTTAGTTACCAGAATTTTCTTAAATCAAAAAAAACATTGGTGGAAGAATTCTTGCTCCAGAACACGTTTAACTCTAACAAGCAACCTATCAGCACAAAGCCCTTTTTAATAAGGTGGCCTTATTTACATTTCTCTTCCATAAGCTAAACCTCATCCCAGCTAAGAGCGACTTCCCAACTAATTTTTGCGGGTTCGAATGTAATTCTGTCACGAAATTAAACACGAACCTGCGGTTAAGCTCTTAAAATACTTTTGTCCCCTTAATATTTGTGTCTTCAGCATAACGTCATACTGGCCTGGTTATACAGGCCTAATACCTCTATTACGCTGGTTTTTATTGGTAAAGTAAGAAGACTCTGGACTAATAAGACCAAATTTCCATTACGAATTCAACCGATCGACGCCGATAAATTCCGACCATAAAACATCTTTAATCAAGTTTGATTAACATGGTAAAGAAATTATTTGCTTAATTCCAATAATCCGGTTTCGGAAGCCCTTTAAGAACGATTTACTAATTAAGAATTTTAAAGGGTGGGATAATTAAGGCCGGAAGGGCGTAAACAGCATCACTGATGTGCGGATCGATAGACTCCTCACTTTAGTTTGATGTTAATGAGGAGGCCCTTTGTGAGGTACACGAGGGTTTTTAATCATTAAACTGTTAATTACACTTCGCTTGCCTGAGTAATATTAGTTGGTTTTAGGGTTGTATCTTTAATCTTTAACATAATTTTTTTTGTCAATTTATATTTTTTTCTAGTACTCTTTTTTAGCTACTTTTTTCTAACTAATAATCTTCTTTTTATAGTTTAAGAAGGATTGCAAATTGTTTTGAATTGAAAAGTCTCCTCAATCAATCAATGCTTTATTGTCAAGAAATTGTTACAATTTGTAGACAAAGCTGTAATACAAAAAAGACACAAAAATGCAAACAAAACACAATTAAAAAAAAGAAAAACAAAACAAAATTTTAAAAAAATATAAATAAATAAATAGAATAGATTATCTACAATATATACAGATTAATACAATTTAGAAATTGTAAGTAGTCAAAAATATTATTATAAAATATACAATTTAATGTATACAATGTCAAAAAAAAAGATCATTAAAAAATCTCTCTACGTTAAAAAAAAATGTAAAAAATGTTTAAAAAAGTAAAAAATTATAAAAAATCCTAAAATAGCTACAAAAAGCAGTATACCTAAACATGTACAGATAGTAAAAATACATAATCTGCTAGTGCGAAATTTCAAATCAATGATTACAAAAAAAAATCGTTAACTGTGTAAAAAGCTCTCTCCAGTAAGAATGCTTTTAATGCTTTACGAAATGCAAAAAAAGATGTGATGGATTTAATTTTCAATGGCAGATGATTGTGCATTTTTTTTGCATTATATAATATGGAACTTTTGACCAACTCTGAATGTGGGGTAGGCAGGTATAGATCATGTTCCGTGTATCTAAGTAGATAACTATGGGAAGGCCTATCAGATGCTGAACCATGTTTGCGTATTAGACAAAGGGACTCAAATATGAATAAAGATGGAAAAGTTAATATTTGAAATTTTTTGAAGAAATGCTGGCAATGACTTCTGTATTTAAGTCTCAGTGTATAACGTAAAGCTCTCTTTTGTAGTCTAAAAATACGGTCAAATTGAGTTGCACTACATGTACCCCAGAATGGATGGGCGTATCGAAGGTGCGATTCAAAAAGGGCAAAATAAACTGTTCTAGAAGTAGACAGGCTAAGCTCCTTAGAAATTGATCTTAACGCAAAACAAGCGGAACTTAATTTTCTTGATAAAAAGTTAATATGTGTGTCCCATTTTAACGAGTTGTCAACAGTTAGCCCTAAAAACTTTACAGAATCAACTTCGTCAATTGTTGCATTACCAAGTACAAAAGATTGCAAGGTATTTTTATAGGACAACATTTTAGTTTTGGAAATGTTGAGACAAAGGAGATTAGAGTCGCACCATGATTTGATAGTAGTTAAGTCACTTGATACGGTTCTGTGAAGTTTAGAAATATCCGGATCACTCCAGGTAAAACTAGTATCATCAGCAAATAGACAGACTTTACCGTTAATATTTAGATTAGCAATGTCATTGATGAAGATAAGAAACAAAATAGGGCCAAGTACGGAACCTTGAGGCACTCCACTTTGTATTGGCTTGCAAGAAGACATAGTCGAATCAATTCTCACAGCTTGACTTCTGTTACTGAGATACGACTTAAACCATTCAAAAGGCGCTCCTCTGAACCCGTAATTTTGCAACTTTTTTAATAAGATGTCATGATTAACACAATCAAAGGCTTTAGAAAAATCACAGAAAATTGTTGCTGTAGGGTGTTGGTTGTTTAAGCTAGAGTATACATTATTAAAAAGAGAAAACATAGCATCATTTGTGCATTTGTTATTTAAAAATCCAAATTGATGGGAAGTAAGTATTTTATATTTTAGCAAAAATGATTGAAGTCTTTTTTTAACCAATCTTTCAATAATTTTTGAAAGTGTGGGAAGAAGAGCAATAGGGCGATAGTTGGAAGACTGATCTTTGTTTCCTCCTTTATGTAGTGGAATTATTATCGCCAACTTAAGGCAGTTAGGAAAAACACCTTTTTGAAAAGACTGATTAATTAGAGTAATAAGATGACATAATGTACATTCGGGCAGATTTGAAAACATTTTGAGAGTAATTCCATCAATTCCAGAAGAGCCTTTGTTTTTGATTTCCCTAATTGAACTGCAAAGCTCTGGTAACACTACGGGCGTAAAGAAGAAGCTGTGGAAATTCTCATTTGCAATGGGAAGATATGAAAGTGGATCATGGGAAGGAGTTATGGTACTCATTAAATTATTTGCCACATTTACAAAATAATCATTAAGGTTTTCAGATGAAGTGGAGATAGTATTCGACAAAGAAGGCTTATTTCTCAAAGCATTAACAATCGACCATGTTTCCTTAGCCACATTTTTAGATTTAGCCAGTCTCCTATTATAGTAAATATCCTTGGCGGCTTTTAAAGTTCTCTGATAAATCTTTTTGTAAAGTCTTACGTACTCATGAAAAAAAGCGCTGTTTGAAAATTTCTTAAGATGAGATAATAAGCGCATGTTCTTAGCAGATGTACGCAAGCCTTGGGTAGACCAGGGGTTATGTTGCTTCTTTTTAAGAGGTCTCAAAGGAAAGGACTTGTGAGAAAGACTAGATAGCGTTTTTACAAATCTAGAGAATTCTGAATCAACGTCGTTAGAGAGAATATTCCAGTCAGTTGATTGACAAAGGTGCCTAAAATGTAAAAAAATTTTATCCGAGAAAATACGGCCTAATTTGCGTGGAACATTTTTACTTTTAGATTTAGTTATGGAAAACCTTGTTAACATTGCTTCATGGTCTGAGAAACCTGGGCTTAAGACAGTACAATCGACGAAATCTGGCTCAAAGGAAGATACGACATAATCTATTGTACTAGAGCTGGTTTTAGTTATTCTGGTAGGTGATTTAATGTGCATGATTAAGCCAAAAGAGTCGAAAATGGACTGGAGAGATTCTTGAGCAGCACACACACTGGAAAAATCAATGTTTAGGTCGCCACATAAAATGAGTTTGCTTTTTAATGGCAGAGACTCAAGCAAGCTTAGTAATTTTTGGAAAAAAACATTTACGTCAGCATCAGGTGTTCTGTAAATACAAACAACATAAAGATCAAAATTATTATTGTAGACAATGGAAAACTCAAATATTTTTTCGGAAACTAAATTATCGAACTTGGTTACCATCGAAAAGTCGTTGCTAGTAGATAATATCACAGTACCTCCATGAGTTAGATTTGTTCTATGAAATCTGGCAACTGTAGTGTAATTATCCACCACCACAGGCTCACCAACATGCAACCAATGTTCAGTTATGGCAACGATTTCTGGAAAATGAAGCTCTTCCAATCTGGTTGATTATCCGGTGAGACACAGTTCCAGCAACCTGTCCATCTCTTAGGACTCCCTAGTGGCCATCGGCCTGCTGGTTTTCCGTCTTTAGAGATGTATGCAATCTCTCTTGGTCTGTTCTGTACATATAGTCGCGCCATAATTTTCTTCTTTACTTCCCCATGTTACTATGTCCTCCACCTTGCACGCCTCTCCGCTCTTTCATACCCCTTCTATTATAAGTTTCTTCCTTGCAATGGTTCTTAACATTTTCATTTCCACTGTTCTGAGGAACCTCTTTAATTGATTCGTGTCAGCTGGATACTGTAGTGTTTTTACCCGTAGTCCACTGATTTATTTACACACTTACACCACTAAACACGATCACTTAAGACTACTAGAAATATTTATTTACATCATATTTATTTACTACTATTTATGTCCGATTTAAATATCGCGCCAATATTCCGAACTGAACTGGTCAACTAGCCTCCCAGCAGCGACGTCCTTGTACACTCGGCAGACCATGGTTCCGGAAGATTCGCTAACCTTCCACGCGTCTCGAGAGATGTCGTACGGTGTGCTCGCCTGTGTCATTCCAGAATAACGGAGATCAGCTGAATAGTATTCGCAGCCTTATTAGCACTTACCCTAGCACCGGTCTGACACAGGACTTTACACCGAGGTATGTTATCGGAGGCATCCTGCAATCGTTGCGGCTTTGTTGACCTATGATTTTATGTTGTCTATCGGTTTGTTGCTGCTTGATGTGCCCCATTCTAAATTATGGAAGCTATTATCTGTTCTTTTGGCTTATGGTCCATTACGACTTTACAGCTTACTGGTTCTCTGGAGATGAGCCTTACATGTTGTTTTATCAATGGAGATTGATATTATAATTTTCTCTAGTAAAACTTATGTTTGTCTTTGCAGATCGTTTTCCGTTTCTGTCAGGATTACCGCATCATCCGCATATTAATTATCACCCTGTCTTATTCCTGTTATTGTCGCTATGTACTTTGTTGTTTGATGGTCCACTTTTGTTCTTGTAGTGTTGCCTATGTTCAGATTTCTGAATATGTTTATAAATTATTTGGGATTTGTTTCTTCCTTAGTATGTCGCTATACTTTGTCAAGCGTTTTTGTTAGGTCAATAAAACACACGTAAGAAGTGTAGCAGAATTGGATTATATTTACTTTTACCTGTTTTACAATAAACAGGGCATCAGCTGTCGATCTGTTCTTTAGAAATGACGCGTTACAAGTGTACCTTCAGACTTAAGTGTACTCCCTCGTAGGATTGGCTCAGCGACTCAACCCAGTTCCGTATGCCTTTATTTTACCACCGGTTCTTGCATTTGAACCTACGGGCAGAAGCAGCTTACTTTAAACTTGGGACTCGGCAAACCAGTCACATGGACATTCTTCGTCGCTGATGTCACTACAGCTATCCTGGGAGCTGACTTCCTCTTCCATCATGGCATTACTGTGGACATAAAAAATAAGCGCCTTGTAAGTCCAGAGATTCCAAATATCATTTGTGTTTCTCGCCAAGTTAACATGCCAGAAGTGAGACTGTCTACCACGCATCCGTATAATCGCCCAGCTGGGGCTCTAGATGACCCTGAAAGAGTTCAGCATTA
Organism: Anthonomus grandis grandis; assembly: GCF_022605725.1. NCBI lineage: Eukaryota > Metazoa > Arthropoda > Insecta > Coleoptera > Curculionidae > Anthonomus > Anthonomus grandis. The sequence goes on along the minus strand of NC_065547.1, from coordinate 33,464,070 downwards.
CATTGAAACGCAAGGTGCTCCAGTTTTCTCGAAGTCACGCAGATTACCACCAGACCGATTGCAAGCTGCACGCGCTGAATTCAACGAGCTGATGGAAGCAGGCATTATCCGACCATCAAAGTATTCATGGGCCAATCCACTCCATATGGTTCAAAAAGCTAATGGGCAATGGCGTGCTTGCGGAGATTTCCGCCGTCTGAACGCCATAACAAAACCAGATCGGTATCCAGTGCCGCACATCCAGGACTTTGCAAATCAGTTGCATGGTAAGCAATATTTCTCAACTATCGACCTTGTACGTGCTTTCTACCAGACCCCAGTCCGCGCGCAAGATGTGCAAAAAACAGCCGTAATAACACCCTTTGGCCTATACGAATTCCTCCAGATTCCATTTGGTTTGCGTAATGCAGCTCAGACCTTACAGAGGTACCTCGACCACCTCTTTCGAGAATGCTCGGATATGTACGTGTATATTGACGACATTTTGGTGGCATCGGAGACAGAGGCAGAGCACGAGCGACATCTAGCATCAGTACTTTGAATCTTAGAGGCTAACTGCCTCCTTATCTACAAGGACAAGTCAAAATTCCGGGTACGTGAAGCTAACTTTCTAGGTGTCACAATCTCTTCAAGCGGTTTTTGACCACTACAGGCTAAAGTCAGCGCCATCCGTGACTTTCCACAGCTCACGTCTTATCGACAGCTGCGACGTTTTATGGACATGCTCAACTTTTACAGGCGTTGGCTTTCAAACGCTGCAAACGAGCTCATGCCATTAACCCAGCTACTATCTAAGCAGAAAAAGAAGCAGCAGGAGCTGACCTTAACGCCAGAGGCAGCAGCCGCCTTCATCAGAGTCAAAGAACTGTTAGCATCTTCTAGCCAGCTGGTTTTCCTAGCACCGAATTGTCAACTAAACATGTCAGTTGATGCCTCGGATTCTGCCATCGGTGGCGTCTTGCAACAGCTTAAAGGGGGGCACATGCAGCCTATTGCCTTCTTTTCACGGAAGCTCTCTGGAACTGAACGAAACTACAACACCTATGATCGTGAGCTACTGGCTATATTCAGTGGTATTCATCATTTCCGCCATTTTTTGGAGGGCAGACAGTTTGTCATCTATACCGACCACAAACCTCTAACATATGCCTTTCAGCAGCGCCATGATACACAGTCTCCACGACAAATCCGTTAACTAGAATTTATTGGTCAATTCTCGAGTGATATCCGTCATATCCAGGGTGCACACAACATCGTTGCCGATTGCCTCTCGAGACCTGAAGTAGACGCCATTATAGCGCCCATTACCATCGACTTTGACCGGTTGGCTGAAGCGCAAACTCAAGATGAGAGTCTGCAGCAGGTACTGAACGACCCAGCTAGCTCATTACACCTTCAACACATGATTTTACCGGACAGTCAGCAACCACTTTATTGCTCAGCCCAGGATGGTCGTATACGAGTGTACGTGCCAGCTCCGTTCCAGAGGAATGTTTTCCTAAAATTCCACACCCAGTCCCACCCGGAGCATGCTGGTGCACTGCGAATGACCTCTGAGCGCTTTATATGGCGTAACATGAACCGCCAAGTGAAACCCGAGAATGCATCCAATGTCAGCGTGCTAAGATTCGACGCCATAACGGGACGCCTGTTGCACCGATAGGAATGCCTTATGACCGATTCGCTCATATACACATCGACATCGTAGGCCCCCTGCCGATAAACCAGAACTTTCGATACCTTCTTACGATCATCGACCGATTTACCAGGTGGCCTGAAGCTATCCCTATTCAAGAAATAACAGCAGAAGTCGTGTCACAGAAGCTGCTTGAGGCATGGATTTCTCGCTTTGGGGTGCCAGTGACGATAACTACGGATCGAGGCAGACAATTTGAAAGCCAGTTGTTCCGCCAGCTTAATGCATTGCTTGGAGTGCAACACATTAAGACAACTGCTTACCACCTACAGTCAAATGGGTGTATCGAACGCTTTCACCGAACACTAAAAGCTGCCTTAATCGCCGCCGATGCACCATCATGGGTAGAAGCCCTTCCTTTGGACATGCTGAGCCTTCGAAACACCTTTAAACCAGATATCAATTGCACAGCTTCAGAGTTGGTGTACGGTACTTCGGTTTGCCTCCCCGGACAGCTACTCGTTTCAGCTGCAGCGGCACCTGATGAACATAGTTTCGTCCAGCGACTTCGGCAGACCATGGGAGCATTGTGGACAGAACCTACAAGTAACCACTTAACCCGCACAGCATAAGTTCACCCAGACATGCAGAAGACGACTCATGTGTTCATCCGTAAAAAGTGAAGCCTCCGCTGACACCACCATATACCGGCCCTTTTAGAGTGTTGGAGCGTCATGACAAGTACTTGAGAGTAGATGTTCAGAACCAACCACAACGAATTTCCATGGATCAACTGAAACCAGCGTATGTGCCACAGTCACATCATCTAGTGGAAGAACACTCATATGCCAATCGTTTGCTGTCCAATGCAATTCAACAGAACCGTTCGCAACCGCCGGGTCCCTCACCGGGGTGGGGGGGGAGCCCTGTGGCGAATATACATATAGTGAACATGCGCTCCAGATGCATAAAGCTTGAAGCTTGGCAACGCCGGCGGGGATCGATCAGCAGCTTAGAACATTGAAAGGTCTTTCAATGTTCTAAGATCAGCTGTGACTCTCGACACGACCATATAATAATCGAAACCTCATGTAATTAATTAAGTTCGTAAATGTATTTATTTGTAGTTTGGTTTTTGATTAAACAATTAAAGTAAACTGTGAGTGTGCCTTACTTGCTCTCCGCAACGGCCACAGTATAATATTAAAATCTAGCCGCAAAATGAATGTGTGCAATAATGAAGGTAGTGTCTGGTCGATATCCAGCAACCAAAATCGAGAACGCAGTATATGTCGTTTGCCATCTACAAATTTATAGTGGGGGCCCATTATTATCTATTCAATATAATGCCGGTATCTCCTGGAATTCCAAAAGAGTTTTACTGATTTTTTGTCTAGATATTAACGATGGATAACTAAATCCATTTATAGTGGGTATAAACCGCGACAAACTAAGGTTTTTTTTGTAGAAATTAATCAAAAGGTTAACTTTCAAAGGATTTGAATTAAACTTTTTTCTGTAATATATAATAAATATTTCAACGGATTTGAGATGGTTGCAAACCTCTACAAAGAGTGATAGTTATAAAAAAAATGAAAAAAGTATGTATAAAGTATGAAAGTTTTTTTGATTAAAAATTGTTGAGTTAGATGTTATAACCGTTGGGAGTTTCATAGCCCTTTATATTTTTTAACATCTAATAATTCAATAATTTTTTACCAAAAAACTTTTGTTTGTAGAGGTTTGCAGCTATCTCAAATGCGTTTAGCTATTTATTATAGAAAAAAGATTAATTGAAATCCTTTGGGAGCCTTTTTTATTTCTTTAACATTCGATTTTTTTAAGTAATTTTCACAAAAATGTTAAATTTCATGTATCAATAAATTAACATGCTCTCCAGATACTCTTGGCAACACTGTAAGTTGAAGTTTGACGTTTTTTGTTAGAGAGAGAGATGAATAAACATCCGTTAGTCAGTCGTTGCTGATTTACGCTTGGGTGAACATCTCGTGCATTATTTTGAATCTCAGTTCCTAGAATCACGTTTATTAATAGGTTATGGGCCCAGTCCCTAAAGTTTTCAAGTCGGTAGTGTCGGTTTTTCGGAAGCCCAGTATTTTAACTAGTGAAAATGGCTTCAGACAGTTATATATTGCCAATATGCCTAAGTTAAAGGGCCGGGAAAATTACTCCGAGTGGGCATTCGCGGTCGAAAACGTCTTGATTCTCGAGGGGTCGCAGAAATGCGTCGAGGGTAGTGAAAGTGACGAGGTCAAAATTGTGCAAGCAAGAGCCAAAATAATCCTGACCATCGATTCCTCTCTGTTTATTCATATAAAAGAGGCAAAAACAGCGCGGGAATTGTGGAAAAAATTGAAAATTCTCTACGATGACGCTGGATTTGCAAGGATGAACTTTTTACGATCGTTAATATCGGCGAGGTTGGATGACATGGACAACATGGCGGCGTACGTCAACCATATTATTGAAACGGCGCAGAGGTTGCGCGGGACAGGTTTCAATATAGATGAAGAATGGATCGGTTCTTTGCTCTTAGAAGGTTTGTCTGAAAGATTTTCACCCATGATAATGGCCATAGAGCATAGTGGTATGCTTATAACCTCGGAATCCATAAAAACAAAGCTTCTTGAAATGGAAGATGGTAAAGCAGGGTGTGCTCTAATCGGCATTAGAAGTCAGAAGCAGACAAGGAAATATGGCAACGCTGGTACGTCAAGGCCCGTTGACAGTGACAGAGGTGACAGAGATAGGCAATGTCAAAGTCAAGTGTCAAAAGTCAGGTGTTTCCGTTGTAAACAAATGGGGCATTTTAGAAGTAACTCTCCAGTTTTGAAAAACAATCCTAAATCGGGTGCCACAAATGTTTTTAGTGCGGCTTTCTTGAGCGGACAACGTTTTAGAGCAACCGAGTGGTATTTGTAAGCGGTGCAAGCATCCATTTGACCTGTAATAAGGATTGGCTGTATGATGTATAGAGTGCAGTTGGGCCAGAACAAATTCTAATTGCGGACAAATCGAAAGTTTCTGTAGAATGTACAGGAAATGTAAATGTGAAGACTAGGGTAGGCAACCAAAAATTTGATATCCAAGTGAAAGATGTTTTATATGTCCCTGAAGTCGCTACCAACCTACTTTCGGTAAGTCAGTTAACTAGCAAGGCAAATAAAGTAGTTTTTAGCAAGATGATTTGTTTTTGAGATGTTTTTAGAAGGATGTTGTATTTACAATGACAAAAGGCAGTTGATTGCTGTGTCTAAGTTATCGATAACATTTACAAATTGGATGTGAAAGTTCCAGGGCAGTGTTTTTTGGCTGCAGTTTCTGGCCAAACATGGCATCGCAGGCTGGGGCATTTGGGGGTAAATGATCTCAAGAAGATGACCAATGGTGCTGTGGAGGGTATGCTGTTTAAGGGGCCAATAGATGTAAGCAAACATAACTGTGATACATGCAATGAAGGTAAGCAATGTCGTTTACCATTCCCTGAAAAAGGTGGGCGTGCCTCGGACATCCTAGGGATGGTTCACACAGATCTTTGTGGGCCCATGGAGAAAGTTTCTCTCGGGGGGTCTAGGTATTTTTTAACTTTCCAAGACGATTTCAGCAAAATGATTTTTGTTTATTTTGTTAAAACAAAAGATCAGGTCTTTGAAACTTTTAAGGATTTTAAAAGTTTAGTCGAGAATCAAACTGGAAAGCAAATTAAGATTTTGCGCAGTGATTCTTTTGCGCGTGATGGGGGTGTTTGTAGCAATATATTTGACAAGTACTTAAGGCAAGTAGGCATTATTCACTAGAAGACTGTGGCATATACCCCGGAGCAAAATGGTTCTGCCGAAAGGCTGAACAGGACCCTAATCGAGAAGGCAAGGTACGTGCTCTTCGACACCAACCTCGATAAGAAGTTCTGGGGGCGAAGCAGTACATACTGCAGCGTATTTGCAGAATGGGACTGTGACAACTGGACAGCCTGACAACAAGACTTCATATGAAGTGTGGTTCAACCGTAAGCCAGATATTAAGTATTTACGCATTTTTGGTAGCACTGTGATGACTCATATTCCCAAGGAGACCCGGCTAAAGTGGGATAAAAAGGCTAAGAAGACCATACTTGTGGGATATAGTGAAGAGAGCAAAGGGTATAGGTTGTTTGACCCTGAGACTAATAGTGTGGTTATTCGACGAGATGTGCAAATAATAGAAGACACTCAGGACACAGTTCAAGTCAACATACAAGAGTGTATTGTTCCAGAAGAAATATCTACTTTCAAAAAAGTAGTCCATTTTTCTCAAAGAGACCTCTTGATAATAAAAATTCAGAGATTAGAGGGACACAAAGTCAATGGTCTCAAAAGATGTTTATTTAAAAAAATGATTACACGTGTTTCGCCCTAAGGCATCGTCAGATCTAAAAGAAAACAGAAAGCAACCCTAGTACAAAAACAACAATGCATACACACAAATTACAATATAGAGATTTGACTTACCGGTAAAGCTAGGATTAACACCACAAACATTCAAGTTAAAACAAAAATAAATACATACAAAATAAAAATAATGTTGACGTTCACATTAATTTCGGTGTCAAAACTAATTAAATAAAAGTAAACAAAACAAGCAGAGTGAGGTTAAGTTGAACGGGAGAACGGAAAAAAAGCAAAAAATAAAATAAAAAATAAAAAGTGAAATATGACTTGGTCGAGAAATGAACCAGCGACCATCGGGTTCGTAGGAAAGCGCTTAACTTACGTGCTATCCAGGTCGTGATAAATATTGTTGAAAATTAAATGCGGTTCGAAAGTAAAAACATCATTCACACAAGACAGTACAGGACTCCTTTTTGCCCTTGTGATTTCCATCTTCTCTAATAGGTCAAGCTTCTTTCCCTTGGGGCACTCATGAAGGATTTTTAAATTTTCCGGGATAGAAGGAAAGTGTTTTGAGGACAATAAATGACTAGCAAAAGCCGAAGAATTTAGAAGTATCTACTTCAGTGGGGGTAGGTGAGGCTTCAGGCACTAATGAACATTCCTCAGACACCAGTGTGCAGGACAAGTCAGAGTTGGAGTCGGAGAAGAGTTTTGAAGACTATGAAGGTGGCAGCAGGGACAGCTCGAAGGACAGTGACACGGATTATGTTCCTACAAGTAAGATGGTCGGGCAGAGGGTTCCAGAGCCATGGTCTTTAAAGAGGCAGCCCAAACCCAAAGTGTTGGAGGATTATGTCACATACCTGTGTGTTGAAGACCAGGGACTTGAAGATCCGGCTACAGTGGAGGAGGCTATGACCAGGCCAGATGCAAAGATGTGGAAAGAGGCTATGCAAGATGAAATCCAAATCTTTGAGGAGAATGAAACTTGGGAAATGTCGGAGTGGCCTGCTGATAGTTCGGTAGTGAAAAATAAGTGGGTGTTTAAAAAGAAAGTCAGTTGTGAGGGTGAGGTTAAATATCGTGTCCGATTAGTGGCTAAAGGGTGTTCTCAAAGACCTGGCATTGACTATGACAAAACCTTCTCAACTGTTATGCGCTATTCTACATTAAGATTATTATTTGGATTGTCAGTTAAGTTAAGCTTAGACATAGAACATCTTGATGTAAAAACCGCATTCCTAAATGGGCATTTGAAGGAAAATGTGTTTAAGCAAATGCCAGAAGGGTATGCAGGTGCCAATGATAACCCAAATAAGTGTTTCCGGTTAAAAAAAGCCATCTATGGTTTAAAACAAGCATTAAGAGCTTGGAACGATAAAGTCAATAATGTGTTGTTGGCATTGGGATATCATAGGTCCAAGCATGAACCCTGTCTTTATATTAAGAAAGAAAATGAGTTTTTAACTGCTATAACATTATTTGTGGATGATTTTTTTATTTTTTCTAACAGTGTAGAGGAAATTAGCAGGATAAACACAAAATTAGGGTCAAGGTTTAAGATTAAAGATCTTGGGAGGATCAAGGAATGTTTGGGCATGCAAGTTGACTACGATATTAAAAATCGTGTTATAACTTTGAGTCAAAGAAAGTATAATATACTTCAATTATTGAATAAGTTTAATATGTTGGATGCCAAAACAGTCCAGATCCCTATGTAATTTAAAGTTAATTTCGATGAGATATATACCAAAGATTGATAGGAAATCTTATGTACTTGTCAGTGTTGACAAGACCTGATATATCTTTTTAGTAAGCTTTCTAAGTCAATTAAATACTGTTTATAATCAGAGTCACTGGAAAAGTGCTAAAAGGGTCTTAAAATATTTAAAACATACTCTGGATTATGGTCTAAAGTTTTGTGATAATGGAACAGAGTTACAGGGCTTTGTGGATGCAGATTGGGAGGCAAATGGTTTGGACCGAAGGTCATACACAGGTTATGCTTTTAAATTGAGTGGGTCTTTGGTTTCATGGGAAAGCTCAAAACAAAAAACTGTGGCTCTGTCATCAACCGAAGCAGAATACATTTCTATTTCTGAGGCTACTAAGTAAGCCATGTATTTGCGAGGTATATTTACTGATTTGATTGGCGTAGTTCCTTGTATAATTTTGTTCAATGACAACCAGAATGCGATTAATTTATGTGCAATTTAGTCAGTCGTTGCTGATTGACGCTTGGGTGAACATCTCGTGTATTATTTTGAATCTCAGTTCCTAGAATCACGTTTATTAATAAAAAAAACTTTAGTTTGTACAGGTTTATAACCACCATAAATCGATTTAGTTATTGATTGTTAATACCTGGACACAAAAATAATAAAATTCCTTGGGAACTTCAGGAGATACGGGCATTATATCAATTAAACAACAGCGGGCGCGGACTATAAATAGCTTGCTGGCAAACGACCTATGCTGCGTTCTAGATTTTTAGTTGCTGCAAATCGATCGTGCGCTAGCTTTAGATATGAAAAAATAGCTAGAAAAACAACACAGCATGCAGCAACACAAGTGGCAACATCTGATACGTGAATTGTAAACATAGAGGTATTCTACGTTGCCAAGTTTTTCATTTATTATTTTCCTTGATAAAAAGTGTGCATCTCATCCTGTCCAAAAGGTAATATGCAAGAGATCATATGGTTGTTTTGGTCTTTACTCATTTTATAGAATCTTTTTTCATAGTTTTTCGTTCCTAATATATAGCCGTTTCAAGTTTTTAAATTGTCATCCTGTATGTGCTTTTTTATATCAATGACTCCTGTCCTAAAACCATAACACTTTCTTCGTGGTACTTTTTTCAGCCATTTTTTTCTAATTAATCCAAGGATAAAATTTTCATTTTGATACTAACATAAATTTTTTCCCAAATCACTATTTCCTTTTCAAAAAATCGAAATTCAGAAAATCATTCTTTTCCAGTAATTTTTTTCCAACCAATCCAATGACAATTTCGACAACAAAAACCAGTATGCCAGATAAACAAAAAATCATAAAAAGCTCAACTTTACCATAAAACAGTCGACAACTTTGTTTTGAAATGAAAAAACTCGTTTTTTAAATGGTAATTCGCCGTAAAATTGTACGCAACACTGCTTCTATGTCCGTTTCGACCCAGTAAATAGAAAACAGCGATTATTCTCCACTTTATGGCGATTTAAAAAGTCAGCTTTATTCTCCTAAATAAATAAACTTAATTCTTTTATACTTTTTTTACTTAGTAAATGTCAGAATGGCGCTTTGTTAAAATATAAAATTAAGTTACAAGTTGTAAGGGACTAAATTTTGTTCATTTTTTTCCTACCGATTCAAAGCTTTTTAAAAGGATCCAAGCCCTTATCTCCGACGCTCCTTACATCCACCCCTTAATGAATCTCATTTAGATTTTATAGTTCTCATAAAACGAAAGTTCAGATATGCGACGTAGAGACCGAATAAAAAAAAGGCGAATATCGAGAAAGGGAGAGCGAGAATATTAACCGAAGATGTCTCAGCTTATTTAATTTTTAGATCCGGGAAAAAGGTTTTTTTCATCAAAGACCTTGGAAATGCGAAAAGCCGCTTTCAAGTGAAAATATGGAATTTTCAGGAAAAAAAATTCTGATTTTAAGCAGTTAATAATAAATAAACCGCTTGAAACCGCTTATGACGGATAACGAGGTAAATCTTCGTGCTACCCAGAAAAGCCTTTTTCATTTTTTTTGTTCGAAAAATAATGGAATTATGAACGCATTGCGGACCGGCGGAACATCAAACGAATTGATCCCTCCCGGTCCCAAATTGCTTTTGGGGTTCTGTTTTAACGACCCAAAGTTACCGCAGTATCGCTCATTATGTTTGTTAGCCCTTAACCACGTATTTCGCTGTATCATTAGGCTTATAAGGATCGTTTTTTTTCCAAAAAAAAAATGTGTTAAGAAAAACTTTCTAGAATGAATTGCCTATGGGTCTAGAAATCCGGATAATTAAGTTCCTTTTCTGAAAGAAAAAATTCTTAATTTCAACATATTCTGACAAAGTTTCCTTACCACAGACCTGTCTTGCCTGGATTATTCTAGTCGAATTATATCACGCTAAATAATCAAAAAGGAATTAGAAAATGTAAGTGGTTGTAAGTAAAGTAGTAAATAAAATTTAAGTTTTTAGTGTTCAAGTGTACGTACGTATTTATTGAACCCACGGGAAATCCATAACAATTGGTGTCAGAAGTGGGATGAATTTTGCAATACAAAAATTGAATGGGATGAGGAGAACGAATTCTTAAATTTTCATGATAAGTACGAGAGAGCAAAGTGTATGGACCAAATGAATAAATTCATGTCCGAATTTTTGGCGAAAATGAGAGAGCGACGACGTCAGGAAAAACGGGAGGAGGAAGAGAGGCGGCGATCGGATAAAGAAAGAAGACGCTAAGAGAAACATGAACAAGATAAAAGATTCCAGAAATTAATACAAGCTGCATTTATGGGCAAATGAACAGAACGAAAAAATGAAATAAAAGAAATTCAGGAAGAACAAGAGAAAATAGGAAACGAGATGATGGAGGACATATAAGGCCTGTGTAAACAACTTACGGATCGGTGGGATTGATCTGTCATAGCATCTCACCGAATATAAAGCCTCCAACGTTCGATTTGTTGAGCGAAAATTTGAAGCAGTTGCAGCAGCCAATGGCTGGGATAATGAAGATAAAGCAACTGCCTTGGTGGTAGCTCTTCAGTGATCTGCCTTGGAGTTGCTCCAGACAGTACCAGCTTCTCACCAACAAGATTATGAGACCTTGGCTGTAGCCCTAGAGAGAATATTTGACGTCAACATCAAAGGCAGCCATTCCAATTTCCTTTAGAAGAGTTTGAGGCAGATATACGACGCCTTAATTATCTGGCCTACCCAGAAACCTCTAAGGAATTCCAAGATGAACTTGCTGCCCAATATTTTGTAGATGGCATTAGAGGTCAAGAAATCCAAAGAATGCTCCACATCACCAAATTTGAAAATAGCAGTGAAGCGCCGGTTGAAGCCCTTGAAAGAAATTGAAGCTGCATTTAACATGTCCAGTCTAAAGATCAGAGCTATTTCCATCGAGGAGAATAAGGGCGATGCCAATAGCGATGATCTACAAAATCTGTTTACAGAGAGCATCAAGGTAATGATGCAGGAATTAAAAGGAATCCAGCAGCCTCCTCGCCCCCAAGATATTCTATCTATGTGGACGCACTAGACACATGAAACTTGACTTCGAGCTCAGATACGAACTCGTTCGCCACCCAGAGGTCGCGGTACCTCACGAACCAATCAGGAAAACTAAATACAGTCAGAACTAAAGGGCAGGTATATTAGGCAGGTTGGCTTAACAAGCCAACGTTAAGATGAAAGCCTCAAAATTATCTCCATCAGAGCCCAGGAAAGAATAGCCATCGAAGGGGCAGTTGATGAAAAACCAATTACCATTACGGTTGACACGGTAGCAGCGGTGTCTCCATAAGATCAAGCATTGTACGTGGACTAAAGATTGAACCCTTATTTCGGAGATTGAGGGTTCTGGAGACCCGGCGAACGTTACTGGGAAGATAAAGGTCTACATCCGGCTGGGAAATCTCATTTTAAGTCACAAGGTATTGGTGGCTGATATAGAAGATAAGTTTATTTTGGAAATGGATCTTAGTAGACAGCACGGATTCTCATTTGGCTAAATATTGTTAGACTCGATTCGAAAAAATTTATTTTGTCTAGTGCAAGTAAAGACGCATCTGCTATAAGGGTTGAGGCAGTAGAATCTGTTTGAGTGGGTGGTAATAGTGAGAAGATCATTTTTGGAAGATTGGAGAAAAATTCTGGGGCCGCATGAGATTGATCCTGAAGGACAAGAGAATGCCTGTAAATACCTTTTGACAAAGTTACTGGCAACATCAGAAGATGACATGATGAGAATGCCAAAATCCTCCCCAATAGCGTGTAAGGGTAACCTGGTGGCTTTATACCAACCAGTTACATCTGTGTCCAGATGTGAAGAAGGTTGCGCGGCAAAGCCAAAGTTCATCACCGAGCACCCGAGTTCTTTGCAGAGCCTAATGGTAAGACTAGAAGAACTACTATAGTTAAGCATAAAATATATACTGGAAATGCTCAATCAATCCTTTAGCCACATAAAAGACTGCCTGTTATTAAAAACTAGGAGGCAGAGTCCTGATAAGCAACATGCTTAAGGAGGGCATTATTGAGGAGTCAAAGAGTCTTTGGTCTTCTGCAGTCGTTCGAACGTAGCTTGTGGCAATATGGAATCTGTTTGGCTGATGCGCCTCAAACTGTCTCAACCTGATGGCACTACATTATAGATTATTCATCAGCGTGAGTTTAAAGCGGCTACAGAAGCAAACGATTGGTCACCCAGAGGCAACCGGGAGAAGGTGACTGTCTTTACGTTCGCCTTGAGAAAAGATGTTTCGTTTGACTGGATGTCCAGGAAAAAGTCATGAAACGAACATGAAGAATCGATCAATCAGATGATTAAGGTAGGGTTGGGGCACGTAGCCCTGAAGACCGGAAGTTGGTGTATTGCAAATGTGGCAAAACAAGTCACATAAGGTGACACTGACCAGAAGGCACTAGTTCCACTACCGCCAACCCGGATAACCAAAGAAGGCCAATGCAAAGAAGCGATCGTCGACCAATATTTAAAAAGTCTCATAAACTATCGCCTAAATCTCCTTACACACATACTAATAATTCTAATTATTCGAAGGTGGTGAAAAAGGATGGATCAACTAGATTCTGTGTGGACTATAGAAAACTTAATGGCGTTACCAAGAAAGATAGTTACCCACTTCGTAGAATTGACAATACGCTTTCCAATCTTTCCATTCAAGCTGGTTTTCGACATTGGATCTAAAACGTGGATATTGGCAAGAGGCCATTCAGAAAGAAAACAAGTAGAAAACTGCGTTTTCTTTCTTGCGTGCGAGGAACTACATGGAAGACGTGCCTTGTTTACCTTGATGATGTTCTCGTGATGTGCAACTTTTAGTTAACAGCGCAAAAACCTTAAAGCAGTTTTTAAGAAAATCCAGAATGCCCACCGTAAATTGAACCCAAAGAAGTGGTTGATTTTTGTGGTATCGGCAGAAGGAATACAAACTGAGCCAGAAAAAGTTGGAAGTATATATGATAAACATGAGTTGAGAATTGTTCTACACTTACTCTACACATACTACTGAAGGTTTGTCGTTTGTTTTTTGACTGAACATAAATCCAGTTTTCAATGGAACACGGAGTGCGATCTTATTCTTCGATGGCTAAAAGCTGCTATATGTTCCAGTTCCACAGATGTGGGCAAGTTGGAGCTATGTTATCACAAGTCCAAAATGGCGACAAACCAGTCATCGAGTATTTTAGCAAAGTATTGTCCAAGCCAGGAAGAAATTATTTCGTCACGGAAAAAGAACTTCTAGCTATTGTCAGATCAGCAGACCATTTCTACAAATACCTACATGGACAAGAGTTTCTGACTAGAATATGCCATGAAGCCTTAAAACAGGTGTTGAAGATGAAACAGCTAGAAGGACAAGTCGCAAGATGGTTAGAGAAGTTTTAGCAGTACAACTTCAACATTAAACGTCGGTCGGGTAAACTGCATAACAACGTAGACGCTTTATCTAGGAGACCCTATCAGCCACAAGGAGTACTGCTGAGTTGATAAAAGACCAACGCAAAAACCAAGCAATTCTTTACTGGAAGGATAACGCAGACCAAGACCGAGAAGAGATGTATACTGGAGCAAGTGAGGCTCGTTTGGAAGTAAATAAGAAACTAGATAAAATCCAGGACAGATTCTTTTGGGTTAACTACTGTGAAGATGTAAAAGCAATGTGCAGCTAGTCAGACTTAGCACAAGATGTGCAGGGGTGGGTAAAGAAGTATAATGTAGGATTGCTATTCGAAAGATTCGCCATCGATATAGCCGGTCTATTTTTCGAGACCGGCAGGAAAAAAAAGTTTATCCTGGTGGCTATTGGCTTTGTTCGCGAAAGAACTTCATTTACTATGTGACTTGGTGTTTGGTACCTCAAGCAATGAGTAGAGAACTATGTGGACGATGTAAAATGATACTAAACGATGTCCACGAATTGGTCAGAAAACGACTAAGGATTGCAAGTACCCGGATGAACACCCGATATGACCTTAAAGCAAACTGCTGAGGATTTCAGCAAGATGACAAAATGCAAGATGGTTTTGGAATCCTCGAAGAAAGAAAGGGAAATCATATGCGGTAATAGAGGATTAATGATGTTGTCTATCTCAGCGCAGCTCGAAGACAATGATGAAGGTTGATCATTTAAATAGACTTAAGTTATACGTAGGACAGGCTAATTGGGACGATCAGATTTAAAGGTCGGGGAGATAATGTTACAAAGTTGCCTTACTATGGCTCTGTCATGGCCGAATTATTTTGATCGATTTATATTCGGTCTTAATGAACATTTTGTTAAAATTCGAAATGGTTTTGCATAATTATGATATGTGTTGATCCATGTTTCCAGGTCAAGTTTTGATTGTTGACCTATTTTCTGAATAAGGTATATCGGTATTCGACACTGAGCAGTGCCCTGCTTATTTCTAGAAATACCAGTTCGGATATCCAGGGATATTGGTGTGTTTCGGTCCATGAAAATACTGCAACCAAGAAACAAACACTGTATCGCAGAGGCCTAAGATAAAATCAACAACACAATAAGACCATTAGTGAGTCCTTACCAACCCTTTAATGTTATTTCAAAAATAACATTAACAACATTAATATCTCCACTTTTTGTATTTTTTTCTATGGATATTCCAATACCAATGCCTACAGGATCAACCTTATTTTTTAAATCTTCTTTAATTTTTCGATATCTTTGGAATCACCTTTTTCCTGTACTACCAAAATATTGCTTATTAATTGTGTCATGCATAGTTCTTAGGCTCCACAGTTGAATTTACTCATGACGAACTAAATTTCAGACTAGCTATTTCCTTTTTAAGTTCTTCATTTTCTTTCAATATCAAATCAACCTTTTCACATAACACATTGGATTTATTTACCAATCAAATAATATAACAATAAATAATAACCATATAACAATCCCAGAGTTTGCATAATTGAATCAACCGTAAATTTATTAATATATTCCTTCTCTACTCTGCTTCTTTTCCTAGATCTTTGGATTTGTCAGGCCTAATGTTACTCGCCTCATGTATAGCAGCACAATTTTTGCATTTCTAGTTAGCTTTTTATGTGAAAGCCTTTAAGGTCGACGTTTTACCATTCTCTATCAGTTAAAATAAAACATAAAATGCATACAGATAGCTTTATCTGAACGTGTATATGTTGCCGGACAAACCCAATTTTAGGATAAACGAAATTTTCCTAGGTCGAATCAGTGTATCTGAAGAGCGATATGATGAACTAGTTTATCCTAGTCTAAACTGATTAAATTTGTCCTAAAATCAATTAATTGTGATAAGGCAAAACTGATTTATCCTAGTCTACATACAGTCTCTTCACAAAAGTAACGTTTTTACTACTAATTAAAGAAAATACTATTATGACTAACATGTTTACTAATGTTTATTATTACTTCTTATTACATGTCAAACTATTATGGCATTTCGAGTTGCAGAGAACGTTATTTTTCTTGCAAAGGCATCGATTCGACGTACACTTCTTGGTGCAACTACACTTAAAGAAACCTTGGCCTGTTCCAACTGAATTTTTGATCGCTGCGGTTTTTAACGAAAGTTCAATGTTTTTGATTACTTCTTCTTCCAATAAAAACTTTTGAGCGCAGATATCAAATTCATTTCTGAAAAGAAAATATTTAATTTAAATAAAATAAAAACCGCAAGAAAATAATTACCTGCAATATAATTTTTGTAAGATACCACGCTATCATAGTCCCAATCTAATAAAATCATCAGATGCTTCAAGCACAACTCCAATAACGTTCCGAAGATCTCCTTTAGCCCTGTCTACATCGGGAGTAGGTATGATGATTAGTTATCTCCAACTTTCGCCGGTGGATGCGACTTCTAAAAGGTTGCTTTCATCTTTTTCGCTTCTTTTTCAAGGTTTTGCGCAGCCTTTGAACGTGCTTCTAAAATTTTTTGTGAGGTTTCATCCATGTCATCATCATTCCTATCTTCGTACCCACTACCTTCATTTTCATGTCCATCAAACAGTTTTCGAAGATCGCCCTCGTCTGCAATGTCCTTTAGCAGTTCCGAAGGCAATGAAGTAGTAGAGAGGCCAACCTTGGGTTCTACACCAAACATTGCCTTATAAGGCGATTGTTTAATTCCAGAATGAAATGCCCGATTTTTCATAAACTGTATATACCTTAGTCCTTCTAACCATTTAGTTGTCCGATTGTCATTCATCCCAGCACTTAACGTGTTTTCAATCTTGGTTTGCTCTTTCGACTGATCCCTGACTTTGACTATGTCGTGGTTTTCCATGCACGATTTTGAGCTCTGGCCATAAGCTTGTCAGTTCTGAAATTACACGATTAACAAATTCTCGGCCATTGTCAGATTGTAGAATGCATGGGCTCCGAAAGTTAAAAATATATCATTTAAATGATAGGCTACCTCTGCGGCTCTCTTACTTTCCAATGGACGAAGCAGAACAAATTTTGTTAGGTGGTCCTGATACACCAGTATGAATTTAAACTTTCTATCTGGCTGTGCCTGGAAGTCAATAAGATCGACTTGGCATCGGCTATTCATTTCGGAGTGCAAAATCGGTTTGGAGACTAATCCTTTCTTTTTTTGGTCTCTTTTTGTTGACACACCTAGATAAAAAAAGACATATCATTTCTTTTGTGATATTCGCATACTTTTTAGAAGTTTCAGCCAACATTCTGTCACGACCATCATGCCCCACTGCTATGTGGGCTGCGTCAATAACGTCATATAACTCATCAGCCGTGAGCTAACACTTTATATGGTTTGTATTTCCTTCATTTCGTGAGGTAAGTTTCTTTACACCTCCGATTTCCAACACATCAAATATTTTCAGTCTTCTTTGTTGCAAGGGTGATTTCTTTTCAGTTTTTTTAGCCTCTTCCACTTGTAGTATAAGTGTCAAATACCTTTCCTTTGTTAAAACTTTAAAATGAGTTGATTTTTCATCCTCAGATCTTAAAACCTTTATCAAGAATTTTTCCCGCCACTCTTTTTGATCTACGTGTCCACTTGATGAAGCTTCATCCATGATAACTAGCTACAGGAATACACTTCGAACTTTAGATCGATAAACAACACAAAATATTTCAAAATGTCTAGCTTATAGACACACACACAATACCCAACGATTCTGCAATAATACGATCGCTCTATAAGTGTACATGCACACAGGACGCGATTAAGCGATAAGCGATGCTATGCGATGCGGTGCGATTAATACAAACCTCTAAAATCAGAAGCAAGCGTTCAAACAGCGCGCTTGTTGCTGCTTTAAGATGCGATGCGATGCGATGCAACGCGATCGCGCGCGCCTGTTTGATTTTCAAGCAAGTTTGATTTTAATTGCTTGGATCCTCGCGCTGCAAAAACAAAGGCTATCGAGATCGGGACAAAGTTGAGAAATTATGGCAGGAGTTAGCTGCAGAACTAAACGTTTCAACTAAGTTAAACATGGTGTTTACATACTAGTTTATTTTATATTTAAAAAAAAACTTTTTTTAATTTACGACAAATATAATAACAATTATATTAGTGGTTTACTAAATACGATTTCAAAATATCTCTTAATTCATATGCTTGTTTTGACGCTCTATTGTTTACACATGAGGCAGGCTGGCTGATCATGTCACTGCAAGTTTGTTCGTGATTGTTTATATCATAATCATGGATTCATTCTCGGTATATTATAATATTGTGTAGCAAACAAGCGCATTTAATTATGATTTTTGCTACGGAAGGGTCGGTCTCTATTGCTTTCGTTAATATTCTCCACCTAGCCACTAGAATACCAAATGCACATTCCACACACCTCCGAGCTCTGCATAGCCTACGGTTGAAATTCTCATTTTCATCTGTGAGTTGCCTTCGAGGAAATGGTCGTATTAGGAAATGTGTCAACGGATATGCTTCATCTCCAATCAAATAGAACGGAAATTCTATGTCTGAATCAGGTAATGGTAAATTAAACTTTTCATTTTTTAACAAAGCATATGTTTGTGACGACTGAAAGATTCCTCTATCGCTTTGTTTTCCATATGCACCCACTTCTATGGTCAGAAATTTGTAGTTGGCATCAGCCACAGCTTGTAAAACAATGGAAAAATATTGTTTATAATTGTAAAACTTTGTTCCTGAATTCGCCGGACATTTAATTCGTACATGTTTACCATCAATTGAGCCGACGCAATGAGGCAAATTCCATTTATTCCAATAGTCAGAGGCGGAACGACAAAAAATTTCTTTCGTCGGGACCGGCAAATATGTAGCAACATAAACTTTCCATATTGCTTCACATGTTTGTTTAACTATCTTTGCCACAGTTGAAACACCAAGACGAAAAGAAAATGCCAGGCTTCTATAAGAGGCACCTGTTGCCAGAAACCTGGAAAAAGGAGAATCAATTAGTGTGTTATTATCACTAAGGGCCAGTTCTACAATCATGGTATAAGTTTATTTTTAGAATAATTGCTAAAATTACAATTGTCTCAACAATCGTTGTCATAGTAATTACTCCAGGAAAAAAGTTATACCATGTTTGTAAAACTGGCCCTTAGTGAATTACCTGTAGTGATATGTTAAGAGATATGTCAACATTCTACTGTTAATTTTTAACTAATAAATGATTCATAAAAAAAAGATTACTTTTTGAAAACATATAATTTTATTTTTTTTTTTAGAAGAAGCTGCATAAAAAGATGGAAATCTTTACGAGAAAGTCTTCAGAAATGAGCTGAAGAAGTTGCCGAAACCTAAATCTGGAGACGAAACTCCTTCAAACTTTAGTTTAAAGTGGACTTACTTTAAGATTTTATGTTTCCTTAAGGATCAAATGACTCCGAGACAGCTAACTGGGAACTTACCCACTGACGATCACGCAAGTCAACTAAACGAAGATGTATCCA